>NC_069501.1:632556132-632766132 GCF_027579735.1 Bombina bombina
TGATAAATCTTCATATTTATTTAAGATGGAGTTTATTCGTTCTTTACTTAAAGAAGTGTTAATTGCATTAGATATGGAGGAGTATAGTCCTCTTGATACTAAATCTACTAAGCGTTTAAATTCGGTTTTTAAACCTCATGTAGTTATTCCTGAAGTTTTTCCAGTTCCTGATGCTATTTCAGAAGTAATTTCTAGGGAATAGAATAGTCTGGGTACTTCATTTACTCCTTCTCAAAGGTTTAGGAAATTGTACCCTGTGCCATCTGATAGATTAGAGTTTTGGGATAAAATCCCTAAAGTTGATGGGGCTATTTCTACTCTTGCTAAACGTACTACTATTCCTACGGCGGATAGTACTTCCTTTAAGGATCCTTTAGACAGGAAGATTGAATCCTTTCTAAGGAGAGCTTATTTATGCTCAGGTAATCTTCTTAGACCTGCTATTTCTTTGGCTGATGTTGCTGCAGCTTCAACTTTCTGGTTGGAGGCTTTAGCGCAACAAGTGTCAGACCATAATGCTTATAGCATTGTTAAACTCCTTCAACATGCTAATAACTTTATTTGTGATGCCATTTTCGATATCATTAGAATTGATGTCAGGTATATGTCTTTACCTATTTTAGCTAGAAGAGCTTTATGGCTTAAGTCTTGGAATGCAGATATGACTTCTAAGTCAACTTTGCTTTCTCTTTCTTTCCAAGGTAATAAATTATTTGGTTCACAGTTGGATTCTATTATTTCAACTGTTACTGGGGGGAAAGGAACCTTTTTTGCCTCAGGACAAAAAATCTAAAGGTAAATACAGGGCTGCTAATAGTTTTCGTTCCTTTCGTCAGAATAAAGAACAGAAGCCTGACCCTTCCCCTAAAGGAACGGTTTCCGTTTGGAAACCTTCTCCAGTCTGGAATAAATCCAAGCCTTTTAGAAAGTCAAAACCAGCTCCTAAATCCGCTTGAAGGTGCGGCCCTCATTCCAGCACAGCTGGTAGGGGGCAGGTTACGATTTTTCAAAGATTTTTGGATCAATTCGATTCACAGTCTTTGAATTCAGAACATTGTTTCTCAAGGATACAGAATAGAGTTCAAGATAAGACCTCCTGTGAGAAGATTTTTTCTCTCTCGCATTCCAGTAAACCCAGTGAAGGCTCAGGCATTTCTGAAATGTGTTTCAGATCTAGAGTTGGCTGGAGTAATTGTGCCAGTTCCAGTTCTGGAACAGGGTCTGGGGTTTTACTCAAATCTATTAATTGTACCAAAGAAGGAGAATTCCTTCAGACCAGTTCTGGATCTAAAAATATTAAATCGTTATGTGAGAATTCCAACATTCAAAATGGTGACTATAAGGACTATTCTGCCTTTTGTTCAGCAAGGGCATTATATGTCCACAATAGATTTACAGGATGCATATCTTCATATTCCAATTCATCCAGATCACTATCAGTTTCTGAGATTCTCTTTTCTAGACAAACATTACCAGTTTGTCTAGAAAAGACAAACCAAAGACTGTGAATCGAATTGATCCAAAAATCTTTGAAAAATCGTAACCTGCCCCCTACCAGCTGTGCTGGAATGAGGGCCGCACCTTCAAGCGGATTTAGGAGCTGGTTTTGACTTTCTAAAAGGCTTGGATTTATTCCAGACTGGAGAAGGTTTCCGTTTGGCCTAGCAACAGCTCCAAGGATCTTTTCAAAGGTTCTCGGTGCCCTTCTCTCTGTAATCAGAGAACAGGGTATTGCAGTATTTCCTTATTTGGACGATATCTTGGTACTTGCTCAGTCTTTACATTCTGCAGAATCTCATACGAATCAACTTGTGTTGTTTCTTCAAAAACATGGTTGGAGGATCAATTTACCAAAGAGTTCTTTGATTCCTCAGACAAAGGTAACCTTTTTGGGCTTTCAAATAGATTCAGTGTCCATGACTTTGTCTTTAACAGAAAAGAGACGTCTGAAGTTGGTTTCAGCTTGTCGAACCCTTCAGTCTCAATCATTCCCTTTGGTAGTTTTTTGCATGGAAATTCTAGGTCTCATGACTGCTGTATCGGACGCTATCCCTTTTGCTCGTTTTCACATGAGACCTCTTCAGCTTTGTATGCTGAACCAGTGGTGCAGGGATTATACAAAGATATCACAAATAATATCCTTAAATCCCAATGTTCGATCTTCTCTGACTTGGTGGTTGGATCACCATCGTTTAATTTAAGGGGCCTCCTTTTTTCGTCCAACCTGGACTGTGATCTCAACAGATGCGAGTCTTTCAGGTTGGGGAGCTGTATGGGGATCTCTGACAGCGCAGGGGGTTTGGGAATCTCAGGAGGCGAGATTACCAATCAACATTTTGGAACTCTGTGCGATTTTCAGAGCTCTCCAGTTCTGGCCTCTTCTGAAGAGAGAATCGTTTATTTGTTTTCAGACGGACAATGTCACATCCGTGGCTTATGTCAATCATCAAGGTGGGACTCACAGTCCTCAAGCTATGAAAGAAGTATCTCGGATACTTGTATGGGCGGAATCCAGCTCCTGTCTAATTTCTGCGGTTCACATCCCAGGTGTAGACAATTGGGAAGCGGATTATCTCAGTCGCCAGACGTTACATCCGGGCGAATGGTCTCTTCACCCAGAGGTATTTCTACAGATTGTTCAGATCTGGGGACTTCCAGAAATAGATCTGATGGCCTCTCATCTAAACAAGAAACTTCCCAGGTATCTGTCCAGATCCAGGGATCCTCAGGCGGAAGCAGTGGACGCGTTGGCCTCACAGGTTTTGGTATGCGGATCTCATTTGGATGGCCAGTTGCCAACCTTGGACACTTCCGTTAAGACCAGACCTTCTATCTCAAGGCCCATTTTTCCATCAGGATCTCAAATCATTAAATTTGAAGGTATGGAAATTGAACGCTTGATTCTTAGTCATAGGGGTTTCTCTGACTCCGTTATTAATACTATGTTACAGGCTCGTAAATCTGTGTCTAGGAAGATTTATTATCGAGTCTGGAAGACTTACATTTCTTGGTGTTCTTCTCATAAATTCTCTTGGCATTCTTTTAGAATTCCTAGAATTTTACATTTCCTTCAGGATGGTTTGGATAAAGGTTTATCTGCAAGTTCTTTGAAAGGACAGATCTCTGCTCTTTCTGTTCTTTTTCACAGAAAGATTGCTAATCTACCTGATATTCATTGTTTTGTACAGGCTTTGGTTCGTATCAAGCCTGTCATTAAGTCAATCTCTCCTCCTTGGAGTCTTAATTTGGTTCTGAGGGCTTTACAGGCTCCTCCGTTTGAACCTATGCATTCTCTGGATATTAAATTACTTTCTTGGAAAGTTTTGTTCCTTTTGGCCATCTCTTCTGCTAGAAGAGTTTCTGAGTTATCTGCTCATTCTTGTGAATCTCCTTTTCTGATTTTTCATCAGGATAAGGCGGTGTTGCGGACTTCATTTCAATTTTTACCTAAGGTTGTGAATACTAACAACATTAGTAGAGAAATTGTTGTCCCTTCATTGTGTCCTGATCCTAAGAATTCGAAGGAGAGATCTTTACATTCTTTGGATGTAGTAAGAGCTTTGACATATTATGTTGAAGCTACTAAAGATTTTAGAAAGACTTCTAGTCTATTTGTTATCTTTTCTGGTTCCAGGAAAGGTCAGAAAGCTTCTGCCATTTCTTTGGCGTCTTGGTTAAAGTCTTTGATTCATCATGCTTATGTGGAGTCTGGTAGTCCCCGCCTCAAAGGATTATGGCTCATTCTACTAGGTCAGTTTCTACTTCCTGGGCTTTTAAGAATGAAGCTTCCGTTGATCAGATTTGCAAAGCAGCAACTTGGTCTTCTTTGCATACTTTTACTAAATTCTACCATTTTGATGTTTTTTCTTCTTCTGAAGCAGTTTTTGGTAGAAAAGTACTTCAGGCAGCTGTTTCAGTTTGATTCTTCTGCTTATGATTTCAGTTTTTTTCATTATTTAGATTAAAATTTTTGATTTGGGTTGTGGATTATTTTTTCAGCGGAATTGGCTGTCTTTATTTTATCCATCCCTCTCTAGTGACTCTTGCGTGAAAGTTCCACATCTTGGGTATCTGCTATCCCTTATGTCACTAGCTCATGGACTCTTGCTAATTACATGAAAGAAAACATAATTTATGTAAGAACTTACCTGATAATTTCATTTCTTTCATATTAGCAAGAGTCCATGAGACCCACCCTTTTTTTGTGGTGGTTATGATTTTTTTGTATAAAGCACAATTATTCCAATTCCTTATTTTTGATGCTTTCGCTCCTTTCTTATCACCCCACTTCTTGGCTATTCGTTAAACTGAATTGTGGGTGTGGTGAGGGGTGTATTTGTAGGCATTTTGAGGTTTGGGAAACTTTGCCCCTCCTGGTAGGAATGTATATCCCATACGTCACTAGCTCACGGACTCTTGCTAATATGAAAGAAATGAATTTATCAGGTAAGTTCTTACATAAATTATGTTATTTACACTGAGATAGAATGGAAGAGTGACACCTGCAGGCAGAAATTAAAAGTGCAGGCCGGTCTTTCTGCAGACATAGCACAGTTTCTGCGATGAGATCGCACAGTGTTCTGCCTTGGGCCAGAGAAGCATCCTGCAACTGATTGCACATCTATATGCTTGTAAGAAGTACATGAAACATTTATATATTTATTGTTTATTAGGAGCCGAAAACGGCCACCAAGCTCCGCCCACCTATTGCATGTATATTTTGGTATGTTAAGTTTCTCCAATCACTCAACTCTTAAATATGTTTTCCTACTTGCACATGGTCATTTGTGCATGTGCAATTTGAAATAGCTAACTGAAAAATATTAAACGTGCACTGCTAAGCTGTCAAACAAAAAACAGCTAACTGGACAAGAAGAAAGCTGTGGGTGGAGATTGGCAGCCATTTTCGCTGCTAACAAAGATCAGTATTTAAAAGTTTCATGTACTTCTTATAAGCCTCTAGATGTGGAACCTGTTGCAAGATGCTTGTCTGGTATGTAACAATAAGTAATAAAGAATAATTGTTGGGTCTAGTATGTCCCTTTAAGCAGGTGGGGGAAGATATACGGTATAACTATTATGACTGAAAGTGTCTGCTTATGTACATACATTTGATAACTGCAGAAAGCGGTATCCGTTTTTAGCCATACATTGCTGGTCTATTTGGGGAAGAATGTTTGTTTCTACCTGTCTGCTAATCAATTGATCTTTGGTATTCACTGTACTCAGTATACGCCCAGCTGTCTTGTTTATACAGTATATGGACCTTTTCAGCACCTTTTATTGAGCATTCGTCTAATAACATATTCTTTATACTGAAAATACAGGACAGATTTCTTTCTCTTGTTTTGCATACATTTGATAAGTCATGCCTCTATAGACCTGATTAGGGTTAAAATGATTCTTAACCAAATTACAAGCAAAGGTTAGCTAAATTCACATCTAATAAAGCCAAGACTAGATTTGCATTCAGTATGCTCAAATAATATTTTAGTTTATAGATTATGGAAAGTGTGGGAATCCGTAAGTGAGCCTTATTTTAATAAGAGCGTGTCAGTAAAACACTTTTACCTTTTTTGGCATCCAGTACTCACTTCTATAATGAGGTGGGTATTCAAACTGTGGACTGGTTGATTATTATCAGGAATTCTTGATATATTTTTTTTGGTGTGTGGTACTTTTGGAGAACATTCTCAAAAGTGGAAAGAATATGCTCAATCAGACTATTAAGAAAATGTTTTGATTTGATAAATCCTATACTGGGTTTGATGTGGCCTATCCCTAAATTGGAAATTCAACAGAAAAGTGAAAAATGATATTCAAGGTGATATCACATACTAGCAAACTGCCAGTAAACGTTGCATTAAAGGGACAGTCTAGGCCAAAATAAACTTTCATGATTCAGATAGAGCATGTAATTTTAAACAATTTTCCAATTTACTTTTATCACCAATTTTGCTTTGTTCTCTTGGTATTCTTAGTTGAAAGCTTAACCTAGGAGGTTCATATGCTAATTTCTTAGACCTTGAAGCCCACCTCTTTCATATTGCATTTTAACAGTTTTTCACCACTAGAGGGTGTTAGTTCACATATTTCATATGGATAACACTGTGCTCGTGCACGTGAAGTAATCTGGGAGCAGGCACTTATTGGCAAGACTGCAAGTCTGTCAAAAGAACTGAAAAAAGGGGCAGTTTGCAGAGGCTTAGATACAAGATAATCACAGAGGTTAAAAGTATATTATTATAACTGTGTTGGTTATGCAAAACTGGGAAATGGGTAATAAAGGGATTATCTATCTTTTAAAACAATAAAAATTCTGGTGTAGACTGTCCCTTTAACAGATTGTATCTTTCATCGTATTCAGTGTTTGTAAAAGAGAAACTGCAGTTGTGCTGCCATTAAAATGATGTATGTTTAATGTTTTAATCCTTCTACAATGCTATTTTTATTATACTTCATTTTGTTAGCCCAGTTAATAATGTTGTTTACATAGCTCTATATTTTTAGCAGTAAATGTATAAGAAAATTGTATTTTTTGAGTAAAAACAGAATCATGGTCCTCTTTGTATGAATTACTGTCCGTTTCTATCGTTGTTTCTTTATTATTATGTTCATTTTTATGTAAGTAAAATTTAAGTTTATTTTTTTTTTATTATTTCATGTTTTCATAGGGTCCACACATAGCTTCTGTTACACTTGCTGCTTACGAATGTAATTCAGTAAATTTCCCTGAACCACCTTATCCTGATGAAATTATATGTCCTGATGAAGAGGGCGTGGAAGGGTCCATTACCTTGTGGACCATTATTTCTAAAGTGAGACTAGAGGCCTGCATGTGGGTAAGTTTCCCTTTTACATCATTCTAATGTCTAGAAAATTCTTTAAAAGTGGTATTCATTCTTCTAAAGTAGTATATGAGATCTGTCATTCACCATCAGAATACCTTTGTAAAAGGAGAAATAGAGCTTGCATAAAACCTTATCGGCACATGCAAGAACAAAGCTCAGCTACCTTTTTACAAATAAGGGAATAGACTGCGCCACTGTATTATAAGTTATACTATACACACAAACCTTATATATTCGGCCTAGAAACAAAACATCTATTGTATATACAGGGAGTGCAGAATTATTAGGCAAATGAGTATTTTGACCACATCATCCTCTTTATGCATGTTGTCTTACTCCAAGCTGTATAGGCTCGAAAGCCTACTACCAATTAAGCATATTAGGTGATGTGCATCTCTGTAATGAGAAGGGGTGTGGTCTAATGACATCAACACCCTATATCAGGTGTGCATAATTATTAGGCAACTTCCTTTCCTTTGGCAAAATGGGTCAAAAGAAGGACTTGACAGGCTCAGAAAAGTAAAAAATCGTGAGATATCTTGCAGAGGGATGCAGCACTCTTAAAATTGCAAAGCTTCTGAAGCGTGATCATCGAACAATCAAGCGTTTCATTCAAAATAGTCAACAGGGTCGCAAGAAGCGTGTGGAAAAACCAAGGCGCAAAATAACTGCCCATGAACTGAGAAAAGTCAAGCGTGCAGCTGCCAAGATGCCACTTGCCACCAGTTTGGCCATATTTCAGAGCTGTAACATCACTGGAGTGCCCAAAAGCACAAGGTGTGCAATACTCAGAGACATGGCCAAGGTAAGAAAGGCTGAAAGACGACCACCACTGAACAAGACACACAAGCTGAAACGTCAAGACTGGGCCAAGAAATATCTCAAGACTGATTTTTCTAAAGTTTTATGGACTGATGAAATGAGAGTGAGTCTTGATGGGCCAGATGGATGGGCCCGTGGCTGGATTGGTAAAGGGCAGAGAGCTCCAGTCTGACTCAGACGCCAGCAAGGTGGAGGTGGAGTACTGGTTTGGGCTGGTATCATCAAAGATGAGCTTGTGGGGCCTTTTCGGGTTGAGGATGGAGTCAAGCTCAACTCCCAGTCCTACTGCCAGTTTCTGGAAGACACCTTCTTCAAGCAGTGGTACAGGAAGAAGTCTGCATCCTTCAAGAAAAACATGATTTTCATGCAGGACAATGCTCCATCACACGCGTCCAAGTACTCCACAGCGTGGCTGGCAAGAAAGGGTATAAAAGAAGAAAATCTAATGACATGGCCTCCTTGTTCACCTGATCTGAACCCCATTGAGAACCTGTGGTCCATCATCAAATGTGAGATTTACAAGGAGGGAAAACAGTACACCTCTCTGAACAGTGTCTGGGAGGCTGTGGTTGCTGCTGCACGCAATGTTGATGGTGAACAGATCAAAACTCTGACAGAATCCATGGATGGCAGGCTTTTGAGTGTCCTTGCAAAGAAAGGTGGCTATATTGGTCACTGATTTGTTTTTGTTTTGTTTTTGAATGTCAGAAATGTATATTTGTGAATGTTGAGATGTTATATTGGTTTCACTGGTAAAAATAAATAATTGAAATGGGTATATATTTGTTTTTTGTTAAGTTGCCTAATAATTATGCACAGTAATAGTCACCTGCACACACAGATATCCCCCTAAAATAGCTATAACTAAAAACAAACTAAAAACTACTTCCAAAACTATTCAGTTTTGATATTAATGAGTTTTTTGGGTTCATTGAGAACATGGTTGTTGTTCAATAATAAAATTAATCCTCAAAAATACAACTTGCCTAATAATTCTGCACTCCCTGTACATGAAAGGTTTGTACTAGCTGTGTAACACCCACCCTTGGGTTTTTTCGTAAGTCAAATTAATTAATCTTTATTCTCCCATATGTAAAAGGATATTCTAAAACCAGTGTAATTTTTTTATTAGAAACATCAATACAGATGCAAGGTGCATACTTTTCAGTATACTACTTTTATCAGATGTTTCTTGAACTCCTTGGTTAAAACTTGGCTCCTCTTCATGAGGGCATATTGAAGTAAGCTCAGGAACATGCATAGGTCTTTAGCATTTATATGGCTGCAGTGTGTGTATCAATGTTATATAAACAAACTGTAGATATAGGTTTAACCCCTTCATGCCCGGGGCAAATGTTTAACATCGGAATGAAGTTTCGATGTAAACACTTGCTTTAAAAATAAAATCACCTGATCATCGATGCAATCACGTGATTTCAAGGCCTGGATCGGGTTATAGAGGACTGCCTACAATGCTAGGCATGATTCCAGTCGGATTTGCCATTGCCTAAAAGGAGAGGGGGCTGCAGGACACCAAAAAAGAAAGGTAGGACTTTCCATGCCATCCTAAGGGCATTAAAGCCTGGTACTTTTAGTACAGCATTAAACGTTCTAAGGGCGTGAAGGAGTTAAGCTATTAAACATGACAGCAGTACAGCTAGAAGTACTGTTTAATGCAGAAGACTAAGTGAACACAGCTTGAAAGTGCATCTCTCTTTTAATAGTATACTGTACATCCAAACAGTGTGTGTCTTGTTTGTTTGTTTCTTTTAGTAGACCACACAAGTTATTGGTCTAGGCCCATTTTGGTATTTTTCATGCCACTGTTTTGCCACTAAATGTGATCATATTTTAAAAAATCGTTGTTTTTCATAAATTTGGGGTTTCTCACTGTAATTATTTAATACCACTTGTGCAGTCATAACACAAATGGTTGTAAAAGTTTCTCTGGGATTGCCTTTGTTTAAAAATAGCAGACATGCATGGCTTTGCCATTACTTTTTGGTAATCAGAAGGCCGCTAATTGCAGCTGTGCGTCACACTTCTAATATTCCAAGCAGTAAAGGGGTTAATCAGATAGATTGTAAGGTTAATTGTAGCTGCATTGTAGAGATTATCCACCCACCCCCTTATACCTCCCACACAGCTCTCCCCCCCCCTTCCCTGAAGATGCTTAAGGGGGTTGATATTAAATTTACTTTGATCTTTTGTGATTCTTTTTTGGAAAGCATACCTAGGTAGGTTTAGGAATATCAGTTTTCTACTAAGAGCTGCCTGGTGATTATGGTTACATGTATATGTCTCTCGTCATCGAATCACCAGATGTGTTTAGAAAGTTCCCAGTATTATATTGCTTCTCTAGAGCTGACATTAATCCCTGCAAATGGGTTTAACACATAATTAAACTGTTATATGCAAGCAATAGAACAATAATACAATTCTCTAACAAATTATGGCATTTACTTTTTGCTTCTTTATGTCACTTAGTTTTTTATTTTCATGTTCCTTTAAAATTTACAAAAAGGAATAGTGTGTTATATAATAGATTAATGTGTGTGAATGCCAATTACAAACCATTAATTAATTAGCTTAGGTGTGGAAAGAATCTTTACATTTACTGTTTTCCAAACTTTATATCAAAGGGAAAAAACAAAATGTATGCTTGTCTAAATTAATTTTTTTTCACGTTGGTGAGATTCTGTGAGCCATCACATGTGGGATTAAAGTCCAGTCCTACAGGAGGAGGCAAACACCCAACACAAGAGAACTTTAATCCCACATGTGATGGCTCACGGAATCTCACCATTGTGAGCCATCACATGTGGGATTAAAGTCCAGTCCAACAAGAGGAGGCAAACACCCCACACAACAGAGCTTTAATCCCACTTTTTCATGATTCCTTAGTCATATGTCAAAGAGAAAGGAGAAAATTAGAAAGTAGGAAAAGCAGGGTAAAGGAAGTTAAAACTGGTACTTTTGCCAATTGCTAACGGTAAAACAAGGGCGGGTTTCGTGGATTCTAGCCATCATGAAAGACATTAATTTATCTGGTAAGCATAAATTTTGTTAAAAAAGATAGTGAAAGTGCACGAGCCATCACATGTGGGCTCCTACAACCAAGCTGTGAAGTCCACAAAACCACCATCAATTAGAGAGGAAAAAACAGACACTGAGGCCTGCACAACTTTCCTACCAAAAGCAGTCTCAGAAGAGACAAAAGTGTAAAAATAGTAGAATTTGTTAAAGTTATGTAATGATGTTTGCAAAGTAGCTGTCTTGCAAATCTATTCAATGGAAGCTTAATTTCTAAAAGTGGTGGCGACTGCTCGGGTAGAATTAGCAGTACTTTGTTCAGGTATGCTACGTGTATCAAAGCTTTAAGCCAAGCTGCAAAGGTGATTGCAGTAGCTTTTTGTCACTTAAGGGGACCTGAGGAATGGATAAACAAGGAAAAAGAACTTCTGAATTCTTTAGTGGCTTGAAGATAACATCCCAGGGCCCTTACTACATTCAAGTTATGAAGTAATCTCTCTTAAGGTTTTTTTGGCGCTGGACAGAGAAAAAAACAAACAGGTAAGGGGAATCACAAGATAGAGCAAAATGCTTGGATACTCTTTGTGCCGAGGAAATAGTCAAGAGAAAGAGAACCTTTCGAGACAATAGCTGAATGACCAGATCATGCGTAGGTTCAAAAGGCTGAGCCAGAAGAACCCTCAGGACCAAGTTAAGGTTCCACAGAGGAGAAACAGGCCTGATATCCTTACCAAAGCTTTAACAAAGGCTTGAATGTCAGGAAGTCTTGAAATCTTCTTGTGTTAAAAGACTGAAAGGGCAAAAATTTGGCCTTTAAGTGAACTAGCTGATTAACCCGTATCCAGACCGTCCTGCAAAAATTGTAGAATTTCATGGATTCTAAAAGAGTTCCAACGGTAATTCTTAGACTCACATCGGGAAATTAAAACTTTCCAGATTTTGTAATAAATATGTCTTGTAACATACTTTCTGACCTAGATCGAAGATTCTAAAATTTGAGCTGAAAAAATCTGAGACAAAATCGGGCATTCAATTGCAATGCCATGAAATTGAGAGATTTAAAGGGACATAAAAAATGTTTAGATAGAGACAAAATATAATGATATTTACTTTAATTACTTTAACAGCAAATTTATACTGCAGTGCCTCAACATTAACCCTTTCTTTTATGTTTCCGAATTGTAAAGCTCTAACTCCTCCCACACACTTCCTTCTATGGCTGTATCTATATCTACTATTGCTTTGGTAGAATACAGAAGTACACAGTGATTATCTGCTGGAACATGCATAGAAGCTGTGAACTCAGTTACAATACAATGCCTGTGTCTAAACACTGATAAAGGGGGTGGAGAAGACTGTTCCAGACAGCATAGCTATTTAAGTATTTTTGCTTATTTTTGAAAATTATTTTAAAATACTCAACAGCAATTTTTTTAATGCAAACTATTTTAATTATTTAGCCCTTTTAGGATATGCACAGATCTCAACATATTTTATGGCACTTATAACATTTTGATGGAAGAAGCGGACCTTGAGAGAGAAGGTCCTTCATGAGAGGAAGTTAGTAAGGCTGGCTTGAGGACGTTTGTACCATATCTGTGTACCAATTCCTGTGAGGCCATGCCTGAGCGATTAGAATCACTGAGGCCCTTTCCTGTTTATCCTGGCTATTATAATGGATAGTAAAACAAAAGGAGGAAATATGTAAAGCCGAATGATTACCAGGGAACCACCAGTTCAATCTTTTAGTCGCTTGTGAATCTCAAGAACTCACACAATACTAGGGTAGCTTACAATTCAAGTGAGAGGCCATGTGGTCTATGTTTGGCCTTCCACAATGATTCACAATCTTGTCAAATACCTCCTGATTCAAGGACCATTCGCCATGGTGAAAGTACGGAGGGCTAAGGAAGTCTGCTTTCCAATGTTCTACACATGGAATATGAATTACTGAAATGAGATGATGGCGTTCTGCTCAAGTCAGAATGCAGGCTACCTCTTTTATCACTAAGGTGCTTTGAGTACCGCGTTGGTAACTGCTGTAACATTGTCTGACTGAAACTTTGAAAAGATTCTTATCTTAACTGTGGTTAAATCCTGAGACTGCCGAAAATTGCACAGAGTTTCAAGATGTTGATTAGTAACCTCACGTCCCGAAGAGACCAAACTCCCTGTGCTTTCCTGGAACTGCAGGTTGGCATCTGCAGTAATTACTACCCAATTCAGGGCTAGATTACAAGTGGCGCACTGTCTCACTCGTATTACAAGTTGAAAGTAAACACAATCGCAAAAGCGCAATCACAGGGTAGTGCGTTAAAAAAAAGTTGCACTAAACACTGCATAAATACATTTAAAATTATTATTTCTCTTGTTAAGTGTATCCAGTCCACGGATCATCCATTACTTGTGGGATATTCTCCTTCCCAACAGAAAGTTGCAAGAGGATCACCCACAGCAGAGCTGCTATATAGCTCCTTCCCTAACTGTCATATCCAGTCATTCTCTTGCAAGCCTCAACCAAGATGGAGGTCGTAAGAGGAGTGTGGTGTTTTATACTTAGTTTATTCTTCAATCAAAAGTTTGTTATTTTTAAATGGTGCCGGAGCATACTGTTTATCTCAGGCAGTATTTAGAAGAAGAATCTGCCTGCGTTTTCTATGATCTTAGCAGAAGTAACTAATATCCATGGCTGTTCTCACATATTCTGAGGAGTGAGGTAACTTCAGAGAGGGAATGGCGTGCAGGTTTTCCTGCAACAAGGTATGTGCAGTTAATATTTTTCTAGGGATGGAATTTGCTAGAAAATGCTGCTGATACCGAACTAATGTAAGTAAAGCCTTAAATGCAGTGATAGCGACTGGTATCAGGCTTATTAATAGAGATACATACTCTTATAAAAATGTAATATAAAACGTTTGCTGGCATGTTTAATCGTTTTTATATGTATTTGGTGATAAAACTTATTGGGGCCTAGTTTTTTTCCACATGGCTGGCTTGAATTTTGCCTAGTAACAGTTTCCTTAGGCTTTCCACTGTTGTAATATGAGTAGGAGGGGCCTTTTTTAGTGCTTTTCTGTGCAGATAAAAATACTGACAGAGACATTCAGCTTCCCTCTGCATGATCCAGGACATCTCTGGAGGGCTCAAAAGGCTTCAAAGTCGTTTTTGAGGGAGGTAAAAAGCCACAGTAGAGCTGTGGCAGTTGTTGTGACTGTTTGAAAAAAAACAAACCAAAAAAAAAAAAAGTTTTTGTCTTTTATTATTCAGTTTTGGGTATTAAGGGGTTAATCATCCATTTGCAAGTGGGTGCAGTGCTCTGCTAACTTGTTACATACACTGTAAAAATTTTGTTAGTGTAACTGCCTTTTTTCACTGTTATTTCAAATTTTACAAAATTTGTGTTTCTTAAAGGTGCAGTAAAGTTTTTTTATATTGCTTGTAAACTTGTTTAAAGTGTTTTCCAAGCTTGCTAGTCTCATTGCTAGTCTGTTTAAACATGTCTGACACAGAGGAAACTACTTGTTCATTATGTTTGAAAGCCATGGTGGAGCCCCATAGGAGAATGTGTACTAAATGTATTGATTTCACCTTAAACAGTAAAGATCAGTCTTTAACTATAAAAGAAATATCACCAGAAGATTCTGACGAGGGGGAAGTTATGCCGACTAACTCTCCCCACGTGTCAGACCCTTCGCCTCCCGCTCAGGGGATGCACGCTAATATGGCGCCAATTACATCAGGGACGCCCATAGCGATTACCTTGCAGGACATGGCTGCAATCATGAATAATACCTTGTCAGAGGTATTATCCAGGTTGCCTGAATTAAGAGGCAAGCGCGATTGCTCTGGGGTTAGGAGAAATACAGAACGCACAGATGCTGTAAGGGCCATGTCTGATACTGCGTCACAATATGCAGATCATGAGGACGGAGAGCTTCAGTCTGTGGGTGACATCTCTGATTCGGGGAAACCTGATTCAGAGATTTCTAATTTTAAATTTAAGCTTGAGAACCTCCGTGTGTTGCTTGGGGAGGTATTAGCTGCTCTGAATGACTGTAACACAGTTGCAGTACCAGAGAAATTGTGTAGGCTGGATAAATACTATGCGGTACCGGTGTGTACTGATGTTTTTCCTATACCTAAAAGGCTTACAGAAATTATTAGCAAGGAGTGGGATAGACCAGGGGTGCCTTTTTCCCCACCTCCTATATTTAGAAAAATGTTTCCAATAGACGCCACTACACGGGACTTATGGCAGACGGTCCCTAAGGTGGAGGGAGCAGTTTCTACTTTAGCAAAGCGTACTACTATCCCGGTTGAGGACAGTTGTGCTTTTTCAGATCCAATGGATAAAAAATTGGAGGGTTACCTTAAGAAAATGTTTATTCAACAAGGTTTTATTTTACAGCCCCTTGCATGCATTGCGCCTGTCACGGCGGCATTCTGGTTTGAGGCCCTGGAAGAGGCCATCCATACAGCTCCATTGACTGAAATTATTGACAAGCTTAGAACACTTAAGCTAGCTAACTCATTTGTTTCTGATGCCATTGTTCATTTGACTAAACTAACGGCTAAGAATTCCGGATTCGCCATCCAAGCGCGTAGGGCGCTATGGCTTAAATCCTGGTCAGCTGACGTGACTTCGAAGTCTAAATTACTCAACATTCCTTTCAAGGGGCAGACCTTATTCGGGCCTGGTTTGAAGGAAATTATTGCTGACATTACTGGAGGTAAGGGTCACACCCTTCCTCAGGACAGGGCCAAAGCAAAGGCCAAACAGTCTAATTTTCGTGCCTTTCGAAATTTCAAGGCAGGTACAGCATCAACTTCCTCCGCTTCAAAACAAGAGGGAACTTTTGCTCAATCTAAGCAGGCCTGGAAACCTAACCAGTCCCGGAACAAAGACAAGCAGGCCAGAAAGCCTGCTGCTGCCTCTAAGACAGCATGAAGGAACGGCCCCCTATCCGGCGACGGATCTAGTAGGGGGCAGACTTTCTCTCTTCGCCCAGGCGTGGGCAAGAGATGTTCAGGATCCCTGGGCGTTGGAGATCATATCTCAGGGATATCTTCTGGACTTCAAAGCTTCCCCTCCACAAGGGAGATTTCATCTTTCAAGGCTATCTGCAAATCAGATAAAGAAAGAGGCATTCCTACGCTGTGTGCAAGACCTCCTAGTTATGGGAGTGATCCATCCAGTTCCGCGGACGGAACAAGGACAGGGTTTTTATTCAAATCTGTTTGTGGTTCCCAAAAAAGAGGGAACCTTCAGACCAATTTTGGATCTAAAGATCTTAAACAAATTCCTCAGAGTTCCATCTTTCAAAATGGAAACTATTCGGTCCATCCTACCCATGATCCAAGAAGGTCAGTACATGACCACAGTGGACTTAAAGGATGCCTACCTTCACATACCGATTCACAAAGATCATCATCGGTTTCTAAGGTTTGCCTTTCTAGACAGGCATTACCAATTTGTAGCTCTTCCCTTCGGGTTGGCTACAGCCCCGAGAATCTTTACAAAGGTTCTGGGCTCACTTCTGGCGGTTCTAAGACCGCGAGGCATAGCGGTGGCTCCGTATCTAGACGACATCCTGATACAGGCGTCAAGCTTTCAAGTTGCCAAGTCTCATACAGAGATAGTTCTGGCATTTCTGAGGTCGCACGGGTGGAAAGTGAACGAGGAAAAGAGTTCTCTATCCCCACTCACAAGAGTCTTCCTTCTTAGGAACTCTTATAGATTCTGTAGAAATGAAAATTTACCTGACGGAGTCCAGGTTATCAAAACTTCTAAATGCTTGCCGTGTTCTTCACTCCATTCCGCGCCCTTCGGTAGCTCAGTGTATGGAGATAATCGGCTTAATGGTAGCGGCAATGGCCATAGTGCCATTTGCGCGCTTTCATCTCATAGAAACATAGAAACATAGATATTGACGGCAGATAAGAGCCATAGGCCCAGCAAGTCTGCCCGACCTTACCTAACAGTATAAACTTATCTAGTTCGTAGGATAGCCCTATGCTTGTCCCATGCATTTTTAAAGTCCCCCACAGTGTTTGTTGCTACTACCTCTTGAGGAAGTTTATTCCATAAATCAATCACTCTTTCTGTAAAGAAGTGCTTCCTCAAATTACTTCTGAATCTACTACCCTTTAGCTTGAGCTCATGACCCCTTGTTCTTGAATTTTCCATTTTATGTAAAATACCCACAGCCTCAGTTTTACTAAACCCTTTAATGTACTTGAAAGTTGCTATCATATCACCTCTTTCCCTTCTCTCCTCTAAGCTATACATATTTAGGTCATTGAGCCTATCCTGGTAAGTTTTATTTTTTAGACCATGTACCATTTTGGTAGCCCTCCTTTGCACAGATTCAAGTTTGTTAATATCCTTCTGAAGATATGGTCTCCAGAACTGCACACAATACTCAAGATGAGGCCTAACTAATGATCTATAAAGTGGCATAAGAACCTTACTATTTCTGCTGCAAATACCTCTACCAATACATCCAAGCATTCTGCTAGCCTTACTCGCTGCATTACTACATTGTTTACTAAGTTTTAAATCATCTGAAATAATAATTCCCAAGTCCTGTTCCTCGTCTGTAACAGTCAGTAAAGTGTCATTGAGTCTGTAATTAACATTTGGATTTTTCTTCCCTAAATGCATTATTTTACACTTTGCTGTGTTAAACTTTAGACCCCAGTCATTTGTCCAATCCTCCAATTGTTGTATATCACTTCTCATTTTGTCTACCCCCCCTGGAACATCCACTCTGTTGCAAATTTTTGTACCATCTGCAAAGAGACATACTTTCCCCTGTAGCCCTTTGCTGATATCGCAGATAAATATGTTAAACAAAACAGGCCCCAGAACTGACCCCTGAGGAACACCACTAGTAACAGCCCCCTCTGCTGAATGAACTCCATTTACTAAGACACTTTGTTTTCTGTCCTTAAGCCAGCATTCCACCCAGTTCACAATTTTTGAATCTAGACCAAGGAGATATAGTTTGTGAATAAGTTTATTGTGTGGGACGGTGTCAAATGCTTTGCTGAAATCTAGATATGCTACATCAACTGCTCCTCCCTTGTCTAATACTTTTGTTACATAATCAAAGAAGTCAATTAGATTAGTCTGACATGATCTCCCTGAAGTAAAACCATGCTGATTTTGGTCCTCTAAATTGTTTGTCTTTATGTAAGTCATAATTCTTTCTTTTAAGAGGCTTTCCATTAATTTCCCTACTACTGAAGTTAAACTAACTGGCCTGTAGTTGCCAGATTCTTCTCTACTGCCCTTTTTATGAAGGGGTATTACATTTGCTATTCTCCAATCATCTGGGACAGCTCCTGTTAATAGTGACTGATTAAACAGATCAGTTAATGGGACAGTTAGTACTGATCGAAGTTCTTTTAAAACCCTTGGATGAATATTATCAGGACCCACTGCCTTTGTAACATTTATTTTTGATAATGCTAACAAAACCTCATCCTCTGTAAAAAGATTACTGTTAAGCTTGTTTCTATTTTGCGTAGCATCCCTTAATGTAGACATTGTATCTTCACAATCTTTAGTGAAAACAGAACAGAAGTAATCATTGAGACAGTCTGCTATCTGCTTATCTCCTTCTATTATTCTACCATCAACTGATTTCAATTTTACTATTCCTACCTTATTTTTTCTTCTTTCACTGATATATCTAAAGAATGTTTTGTCCCCATGTTTTACTGACTGTGCTATCTTCTCTTCTGCATGAGCTTTAACCTTCCTAATTAACTGCTTAGTCTTTTTTTGTTGGAGTCTCCATATTTTCATATCATCATCTGCTTGTGTGTGTCTGTAATTTTTATAAGCTATCTTTTTTGTCTTTACATCCGCTTTCTTTTACTTTTACAGACATGTCTAATACAGTGTGCGGTTGCATCTAAAATGGCACCTTTCACAAATTCCCACTGTTCTTGAACCCCTGTAATAAGAGTTTTCCCCTTTAAATAGTTCTTTAGGTATTCTCCCATTAATGAAAAATCTGCCGTCCTAAAGTCTAAAACTTTTGTTTTAGTCTGGGCGGACAGTTCCTGAACATGAATACTAAACCAAACAGATTGATGATCACTGGATCCTAAGTTCTCACCTACAGACACATCTGAAACTGTATCACTGTTTGTAAGTATTAGATCTAATATAGCTTCCTTACGAGTTGGTTCCTTGACCAATTGTTCAAGTGATTCCCCTAGCAGAGATTCAAGAATATACCTGCTTCTAGCCGATCTAGCAGAAGGAATCTTCCAGTCTATATCTGGCAAATTAAAGTCCCCCAGTATTATAACCTTACCCTTCATGGTCATTTTGGTTATTTCATCTAATAACAGATTGTCCAGTTTTTCATCCTGCAATGGAGGCCTATATACAACCCCTATTCTAAAAACATTTTTATCTCCAATTTCCAAAGTCACCCAAATACTTTCCACCTCATCATTTGTTCCTACAATTTCAGTATCCTTTATATTTTCATTTACATACAAAGCAACTCCTCCACCTTTCTTTCCTACTCTGTTCTTTTTAAATAACCTGTATCCAGGTATGACTATGTCCCAGTCATGCAAATCATTGTACCATGTTTCTGTTATATCTCAGACCGCTGCAATTATGCATGCTGAGTCAGTGGAATGGGGATTACACAGATTTGTCCCCTCTGCTAAATCTGGATCAAGAGACCAGAGATTCTCTTCTCTGGTGGTTGTCTCGGGTACAGCTGTCCGAGGGTATGACCTTTCGCAGGCCAGATTGGACAATTGTAACAACTGACTTCTAGGTTGGGGTGCAGTCTGGAATTCCCTGAAGGCACAGGGATCGTGGACTCAGGAGGAGAAACTCCTTCCAATAAATATTCTGGAGTTAAGAGCGATATTCAATGCTCTTCTGGCTTGGCCTCAGTTAGCAACACTGAGGTTCATCAGATTTCAGTCGGACAACATCACGACTGTGGCTTACATTAACCATCAAGGGGGAACCAGGAGTTCCCTAGCGATGTTAGAAGTCTCAAAAATAATTCGCTGGGCAGAGTACCACTCTTGCCACCTGTCAGCAATCCATATCCCAGACGTGGAGAACTGGGAGGCAGATTTTCTAAGTCGTCAGACTTTCTATCCGGGGGAGTGGGAACTCCATCCGGAGGTGTTTGCTCAGTTGATTCATCGTTGGGGCAAACCTGAGTTGGATCTCATGGCGTCTCGCCAGAACGCCAAGCTTCCTTGTTACGGATCCAGGTCCAGGGACCCAGAAGCGACGCTGATAGATGCGCTAGCAGCGCCTTGGTTCTTCAACCTGGCTTATGTGTTTCCACCGTTTCCTCTGCTCCCTCGACTGATTGGCAAAATCAAACAGGAGAGAGCATCGGTGATTCTGATAGCACCTGTGTGGCCATGCAGGACTTGGTATGCAGACCTAGTGGACATGTCATCCTTTCCACCATGGACTCTGCCTCTAAGACAGGACCTTCTGATACAAGGTCCTTTCAATCATCCAAATCTAATTTCTCTGAGACTGACTGCATGGAGATTGAACGCTTGATTCTATCAAAGCGTGGCTTCTCCGAGTCAGTCATTGATACTTTAATACAGGCACGAAAGCCTGTTACCAGGAAAATCTACCACAAGATATGGAGTAAATATCTTTATTGGTGTGAATCCAAGACTTACTCATGGAGTAAAGTTAGGATTCCTAGAATATTGTCTTTTCTCCAAGAGGGCTTGGACAAAGGATTATCAGCTAGTTCCTTAAAGGGACAGATTTCTGCTCTGTCTATTCTTTTGCACAAGCGTCTGGCAGAGGTTCCAGACGTCCGGGCATTTTGCCAGGCTTTGGTTAGATTTAAGCCTGTGTTTAAACCTGTTGCTCCCCCGTGGAGCTTAAACTTGGTTCTTAAGGTTCTTCAAGGAGTTCAGTTTGAACCCCTTCATTCCATTGATATTAAACTTTTATCTTGGAAAGTTCTGTTTTTGATGGCTATTTCCTCGGCTCGGAGAGTCTCTGAGCTATCTGCCTTACAATGTGATTTTCCCTATCTGATTTTTCATGCAGATAAGGTAGTTCTGCGTACCAAACCTGGGTTTTTACCTAAGGTGGTTTCTAACAAGAATATCAATCAAGGGATTGTTGTTCCATCGTTGTGCCCTAATCCTTCTTCAAAGAAGGAACGTCTTTTACATAATCTGGACGTAGTCCGTGCCTTGAAGTTTTACTTACAAGCTACTAAGGATTTTCGTCAAACATCTTTCCTGTTTGTCGTTTACTCTGGACAGAGGAGAGGTCAAAAAGCTTCGGCAACCTCTCTTTCCTTTTGGCTTCGGAGCGTAATAAGCCTAGCCTATGAGACTGCTGGACAGCAGCCCCCTGAAAGGATTACAGCTCATTCTACTAGAGCTGTGGCTTCCACCTGGGCCTTCAAAAATGAGGCCTCTGTTGAACAGATTTGCAAGGCTGCGACTTGGTCTTCGCTTCACACTTTTTCAAAATTTTACAAATTTGATACTTTTGCTTCTTCGGAGGCTGTGTTTGGGAGAAAGGTTCTACAGGCAGTGGTTCCTTCCGTTTAAGTTCCTGCCTTGTCCCTCCCATCATCCGTGTACTTTAGCTTTGGTATTGGTATCCCACAAGTAATGGATGATCCGTGGACTGGATACACTTAACAAGAGAAAACATAATTTATGCTTACCTGATAAATTTATTTCTCTTGTAGTGTATCCAGTCCACGGCCCGCCCTGTCCTTTTAAGGCAGGTCTAAATTTTAATTAAACTACAGTCACCACTGCACCCTATGGTTTCTCCTTTCTCTGTTTGTTTTCGGTCGAATGACTGGATATGACAGTTAGGGGAGGAGCTATATAGCAGCTCTGCTGTGGGTGATCCTCTTGCAACTTCCTGTTGGGAAGGAGAATATCCCACAAGTAGCTCAGTGTATGGAGATAATCGGCTTAATGGTAGCGGCAATGGCCATAGTGCCATTTGCGCGCTTTCATCTCAGACCGCTGCAATTATGCATGCTGAGTCAGTGGAATGGGGATTACACAGATTTGTCCCCTCTGCTAAATCTGGATCAAGAGACCAGAGATTCTCTTCTCTGGTGGTTGTCTCGGGTACAGCTGTCCGAGGGTATGACCTTTCGCAGGCCAGATTGGACAATTGTAACAACTGATGCCAGCCTTCTAGGTTGGGGTGCAGTCTGGAATTCCCTGAAGGCACAGGGATCGTGGACTCAGGAGGAGAAACTCCTTCCAATAAATATTCTGGAGTTAAGGTTCCTGACAAATCCTCGGCTGAGGATGTCCAGATTTGTATTAAAGCACTTAAAGGGACATGAAACACACATTTTTTTTCTTTCATGATTCAGATAGAGGATACAATTTTAAACAACATTCCAATTTTCTTCTATTATCCTATTTGCTTAATTATTTAGATATCCTTTGTTGAAGAAATAGAAAAGCACATGGGTGAGCCAATCACTAAGCATCTATGTGCAGTCACCAATCAGCAGCTACTGAGCCTATTTAACAATTTTTTAACAAAGGATATCAAGAGAACGAAGCAAATTCGATAGTAGAAGTAAATTGGAAAGTTGTTAAGAATTGCATGCTCTTTCTAAATCATCAAATAAAAAATTTGGGTTTCATGTTCCTTTAAAATGGCAAACAGCTTTATATGTGATGCAGTTAATGATATCATTAAGATTGATGTCAAGAACATGACTATGGCAGTTATTGCAAGAAGGGCCTTATGGTTAAATTCATAGGCTGATGCTTCTTTCCTTCCAAGGGAATATTCTATTTGGTTCTGACTTGGACTCAATTATTAAGACTGTTACTGGGGGTCAAAGAGCTTTTTCCCTTATGACAAGAAATCCAAGGGAAAGAACAGACCAAATAATAGGTTTCATTTAGATTGTTTCTCTGGAGATCAGATGTTTTCCTCTTCTCAAGAGCCTGAGCCTTCCAAGCCGGCCTTGAAGCCTGGTTCTTCCTGAGCAAAGAACAAACAGTCTTTTAAGTCCAACACCAATACCAAATCTGCATGAAGGTGTAGCCCCCAGACCAGCATCTTTTCTGGTAGAAGGCAGACTGAGCCTTTCCAGAAGGCCTGGTTTCAGTCAGTCATGGAACCCTGGGTTCAAAACATCCTATCCAAGGGTTAAAGGGTAGACTTTCGCTCCATGCCTACTCAAGGGCGATTCCATCCGTCTCATGTAATGCCTTTATGCAATGTGTTCAGGATTCAGAGGATATGGGAGTAATTATCCCAGTACCTGTGTTTCAACAGGGTTAAGGGTTTTATGCCAATCTGTTCATTGTCCCAAAGAAGGAATGGACTCTTAGGACCCATTTTAGACTAGAAAATCCTGGACAGGTTTGTCACAATCTTGCCTTTAATCCAAAAGAGTCAATACATGTCTACTATATACCTCAAGGATGCATACCTGCATATTCCTATCCACAAAGATCACTATCAATTCCTAAGGTTTACATTGCTAGACAAACACTATCGGTTTTTAGCCCGTCTATTTGGTCTGGCTACAGCTCCATGCATCCTTGTTCCAAAGCATTCTTTAACTCCAGCTACAAGGATGTCCTTTCTTGGAGTCATTATAGATTCAGTTCTAATGCATCTATTCCTGACGGAATCACACAGAGTAAAACGTCAGAAAGCATGTCTGTCCCTGCAACGTGCTGTATTTCTATCAGTAGCTCAATGCATGGAGGTAGTGGGTCTTATGGTTGCTGCTTTGAACGCAGTTCCCTTCGCCCTTCTCCACTTGTGTCCCCTTTAACAATCTATTCTTAGTCAGTGGTCAAAGAACTATCCCTTTTAGGATTTCAAGAATTCTTCTGTTTTTACAAGATGGCCTTGACAAGGGGTTGTCTGCTAGTTCCCTATAGGGTCCAATTTCTGCGTTATGCATCATCTTTCATATAAAGCTAGCTAAACTTCTTTACGTTCAGACTTTTGTCCAGGCACTAGTAAGAATTAGGTGAGTTGTAAAACCTATTTCTCCACCCTGGAATTTGAATTTTAGTTCTTTCTGTTCTGCAAGGACCTCCTTTTGAACCAATGCATTCCATTAATAGCAAACTTTTCTGGAAATTGCTTTTCTTGTTAGCAATTTTCCCCGCTAGAAGAGTTGTCATCTATTTTTTTTTATTTTTTAGTTTTTTTGTTGAAATTTTATAAACATATACATAATATGTTAATAACAGATGAAACATAAAGAAGAAATAAATCTCGTTCCAAAATGACAACATGCGAACAAGAGTCTGTATCAGTCTGGTTTGTCTCCAAATAGTGAGTGAGGAGAGCTGGGATGAGGAGATGGCATGTTTAGCAACAAAGTAATGCTTAAAGGGACAGTCAACACCAGAATTTTTGTTGTTTTAAAAGATAGATAATCCCTTAATTACCAATCCCCCAGTTTTGCATAACCAACACAGTTATAATTATACACGTTTTACCTCTGTAATTACCTTGTATCTAAGCCTCAGCATACTGCCCCCTTATTTCAGTTCTTTTGACAGACTTGCAGTTTAGCCAATCAGAGCTGTTTGCATGGTAAATTCACATGCATGAGCTCCATGTTATGTATATGAAACATGTGAACTAATGCCCTCTAGTGGTGATCAAAATGCATTTAGATTAGAGGTGGCCTTCAAGGTCTAAGAACTTAGCATATGAACCTCCTAGGTTTAGCTTTCAACTAAGAATACCAAGAGAACAAAGCAGAATTGGTGATAAAAGTAAATTGGAAAGTTGTTTAAAATTACATACTCTATTTGAAACATGACCGTTTTTTTGGACTTGACTGTCCCTTTAAGTGTCAAAAAACATCTCTTCTTCTATAAGATACGAGTCCACGGATTCATCCTTTACTTGTGGGATATTATCCTCCTAACAGGAAGTGGCAAAGAGCACCACAGCAGAGCTGTCTATATAGCTCCTCCCTTGACTCCACCCCCCAGTCATTCTCTTTGCCTACTCTAATTACTAGGAAGGGTAAAGTGAAAGAGGTGATGGTATGCAGACCTGGTGGAAATGTCATCTCTGCCACAGTGGAAACTGCCACTGAGACAGGACCTTCTCATTCAAGGTCCGTTCCAGCATCCAAATCTAGTTTCTCTGCGGCTGACTGCCTGGAGATTGAACGCTTGATTTTATCTAAGCGGGGATTCTCTGAGTCGGTCATAGATACCTTGATTCAGGCTCGAAAGCCTGTCACTAGGAAACTTTACCATAAGATATGGCGTAAATATCTTTATTGGTGCAAATCCAAAGGCTACTAATGGAGTAAGATCAGGATTCCTAGGATTTTGTCCTTTCTCCAAGAAGGATTGGAGAAGGGGTTATCAGCTAGTTCCCTAAAGGGACAGATATCTGCTTTATCAATTTTACTGCACAAGCGTCTGGCAGCTGTTCCAGACGTTCAGTCGTTTTGTCAGGCTTTGGTTAGAATCAAGCCTGTGTTTAAACCTATTGGAGTTTGAATTTAGTTCTTAAAGTTCTTCAAGGGGTTCTGTTTGAATCTATGCATTCCATATATATTAAGCTTCTATCTTGGAAAGTTCTGTTTTTAGTTGCTATCTCTTCGGCTCGAAGAGTTTCTGAACTATCTGCATTGCAATGCGACTCGTCTTATCTTGTTTTCCATTCTGATAAGGTGGTTTTGCGTACCAAACCTGGATTCCTTCCTAAGGTTGTTATTAATAAGAATATTAATCAGGAAATTGTTGTTCCTTCTCTGTGTCCTAACCCTTCTTCTAAGAAATAGCGTCTGTTTGAAGTTTTACTTGCAAGCGACCAAAGATTTTCGTCAAACATCTTCTCTGTTTGTTGTTTATTCTGGAAAACGTAGAGGTCAAAAAGCTACGGCTACCTCTCTTTCTTTTTGGCTGAAAAGCATCATCCGGTTGGCATACGAGACTGCTGGACAGCAGCCTCCTGAAAGGATTACAGCTCATTCTACTAGAGGGGTGGCTTCCACATGGGTTTTTAAAAAGGATGCTTCTGTTGAACAGATTTGTAATGCTGCGACTTGGTCTTCCCTTCATACCTTTTCCAAATTTTCCAAATTTTATACTTTTGCTTCTTCGGAGGCTATTTTTGGGAGAAAAGTTCTTCAAGCAGTGGTGCCTTCTTTTTAGGCATTTTTCTTGTCCCTCCCGTTCATCTGTGTCCTGTAGCTTTATATTGTATCCCACAAGTAAAGGATGAATCCGTGGACTCGTCGTATCTTATAGAAGAAAAGTAAATTTATGCTTGCCTGATAAAATTGATTTCTTCTATGATACGACGAGTCCACGGCCCGCCCTGTCATTTTAAGAAAGATTATATTTTTTGATTTAAAACTTCAGTCACCTCTGCACCTTTTAGTTTCTCCTTTTTCTTCCTATATCTTCGGTCGAATGACTGGGGGGTGGAGTCAAGGGAGGAGCTATATAGACAGTGGACTCGTCGTATCATAGAAGAAATCAATTTATCAGGTAAGCATAAATTTACTTTTTTCATAAATTTTTTATATCTGGAAAGCTTCCTTGATTGCAAATAATTCATTGAGAGCAAGAAAGAGAAGAAGAGTACTTGAGAAAGAAATCTCATGTAGAGAAGGAAAGAAGAAAAAAAGGCAGGCAACCGGTTCAGAAAGAAAGGAAGTTTAGGGGGGAAAAGGGGAAGAGGAGAGTGAGTTAAATACATGTGCTGTTGTATTTATAGGGGAGATGGACTGAGTCAGATTGTGGTATCATTTTATGCAATAATTGTTTCCCAGTACAATTTAACATTATGAAACAGGTCTAACCTGTTTGTTTTAAAATAAAAAATATATGTTCTTGAGTCCTGTTTTTCCATTCCTCCAAATTGGGGATTATCTCAGTTTTCCATTTTCTGGCAATTAAGGATTTTGCGCCATTTAGGCAAATTTGGAGTAGCAACCTCTTTATTTTACCTTTACACTCAGGTCTGCCATTAAATAGGACTATTGTGGGAGTGCGGGTAAAGGTGGAGTTGAATAATTCGACAAGGAAATGTTCAATGGAGGACCAGAAATCTTTTAAGCGGGGGCATGACCACCAAATGTGGGACATTGTACTAGGCTCTCCGCATCTCCTTGATTAGGGACATTATGATATATTTGGTTTAGTCTAACGGGTGTGAGATACCATCATGATAACATTTTATAATTAAATTCTAAAATTTGAGTGGAAGTTGAGGATTTATGTGTGTATTCAATGAGTCTAATCCACGTTTTCGAGGGGATTTCCAATGACAACTCTCTCTGCCACCACTTAATGTAGTTAGGCAGAGTTTTATATATTATGTCATCTAGCATCCTCCTGGCTGTAGACAGAGATCCCTTCAGTACAACATGTCTTCTGCAAAGTTTTTTGAAACGTGTAGTTGCGCGGGTAAGGGCTGGTCTGTGAGGGGATAATATTAGTAAGTGTTACAATTGATTATATTTTAACCAACTAGTATAGGTACCATCTAGTATGTTTGATAAGAATTGTGAAGGTCTTAAGTTCCCCTGGTGCAAAAACTCTATTATTAGGGAGGAAAAATCCAAATCAGAGTAGCAAGTATTGCCTGAGACTGTATGGATGTTCATTAATAACTCTGAGTTTTGGAAGATTGGAGACATAGGGGAAAAAGGAGAAGAGATCCCTGGAACCTTTTTAATAATATTGTCCCATGAGCTTAAAATATGTCGATAGAGGGGGGATTCTCTTACTCTAGTCGGTCTGCAGGAGGCAGGTAACCAACAGAGGGGGCCAAGCTCGGGGGTTTTGATGATATGGGAGTGTCAGGATTGTCTCAGGTCTCCTATGGAATCAACAGAAATAGAACATGTGACTGCAGACTTATAACTTGTAGTGATACATTGTTCTTCAGAAGAGACTGTTTTTGTTGCTGATTTTAATCTCACAGATATCTAACCTTAAATACTGTGAGAGTAAAATGTAGCATTTGGTATACTTAAGAGAGTGGACACGCTTAAAGAAAAGTGCAAAATACTCCCTTATAAGAAGGTTAATGCACTCAATATATATAACGAGATGTTACAAAATATTGAGATAGCTGAATAAATCTAGTACTAGATAAGTTTCATTAAGGATCGTGAGACAAAAGTGAATAACAAGCAAGTGAGCTGATTTTACAGTGGGTGCTTATAGTTCCGTTAGGCTAAACCTGCTTACTTTCAGAATGTCTGAATTTAATATGTATCAGGCTCAGAGTTAGATAGATGAACTTGGGAGTACCTGAAATAAGCGAAGTAGGTAAGACAAGTTGTCCGTGAACAAACACTGCGTTAACAGCTGGAAGCGAGAGGCTGAAGACTGACTGAGCTGCACGAGTCCGTCGAACAGAAACGCTGATTGAGCAGCTGGTAGGAGGTTACACAGTTCCTAGATGGTGCGGTTTGGCTGGGAGGAGTCTCAGGTGACGGAAGGCAGAATCAGCTGGAGGATAACGGCTTCGACCAGTTCACACACAAGCCGAGTTTGCTGATAGGGAAATTACCACTGAAGCTCCAGAAGAACATAATTTTTAGTAAGAATGATAAACGACAAATAACTAGCTGTTAGCAAAAAAGAGAGATATGACTAGTTGACCTGATGAATCCCAATAGTTAGAGAGAGAGATTGTCTACGTTATCATAACAAATTACCAAGCAATATGGTAATGAAGGAGCCTTTTATACCTGTGAGGAAAAAGTAAATTCCTATTTAAAGGGATAGTCCATAATAGGTACGAGTGGTACTGATAAGCCATATATGTGACAGGGATTCAAGTGATATCCATGCTTTATCATGTGTACTGATGTGCCAGTCTAGAATATGCTGGAGTGTGTTTGCTTGATAATATCTTAAAATGTGTGTAATCCCCATCCCACAATTTTGTCTTGATTAAAACATAGTTTTCCTGGCTACTCTTGAGTTACGCCCATTCCAGATAAATTTAGTGAGTATTGATTGCAATTGTGCTATATAGGAACTAGGTAGATTTATTGGCAATGTTTGGAACGTGTAAAGAATGCGAGGCAGGATGGACATTTTAGCGATTTAGATTCTCCCCCACCAGGAAAAGGGTTTCTGTTGCCAAGTTTGGCAAGCTTTCTGAATAGTTGTAAGCAATGGAAGGTAGTTGTGTTTGAATACTGAAGAAATTCTAGGGGTTAGGTTGACTCTGAGATATTTTATATGTTGCGTTTGCAGTTGATAAGGACATACTGTATATTAGCCAAATCTTAAAACTTTTTGGGGATTTATGTTTATGTTTAAGACGTTTTGATTTTTTGGTTGTTAATATGGAAATATGATAATTTACCGAATCTATGAAATTCCTGTAGAAGGCCAGGATAAATTTTGTGGGGTCTGTTAGGGTCAATAGTACATCATCTGCGTACAAGCCAATTTTATAGTTATTGGGACCTATACTAATCCCTTTGATATCTTGATTTAACCTGATGTGACCCGCTAACAGTTCCATCGCCATAGCGAACAGTATAGGGGAAAGCGGGCACCCATGACGTGTGCCATTATTTATAGGAAAAGGGTCTGAGTAGGTGCCATTAACTTTAACCTTGGCCGTAGGGCCTCTATATAAATTGGGAATTTCTTTCATGTAATTAGCAAGAGTCCATGAGCTAGTGACGTATGGGATATACATTCCTACCAGGAGGGGCAAAGTTTCCCAAACCTCAAAATGCCTATAAATACACCCCTCACCACACCCACAATTCAGTTTTACAAACTTTGCCTCCTATGGAGGTGGTGAAGTAAGTTTGTGCTAGATTCTACGTTGATATGCGCTCCGCAGCAAGTTGGAGCCCGGTTTTCCTCTCAGCGTGCAGTGAATGTCAGAGGGATGTGAGGAGAGTATTGCCTATTTGAATGCAGTGATCTCCTTCTACGGGGTCTATTTCATAGGTTCTCTGTTATCGGTCGTAGAGATTCATCTCTTACCTCCCTTTTCAGATCGACGATATACTCTTATTTATATACCATTACCTCTGCTGATTTTCGTTTCAGTACTGGTTTGGCTTTCTACAAACATGTAGATGAGTGTCCTGGGGTAAGTAAATCTTATTTTCTGTGACACTCTAAGCTATGGTTGGGCACTTTATTTATAAAGTTCTAAATATATGTATTTAAACATTTATTTGCCTTGACTCAGAATGTTCAACATTCCTTATTTTCAGACAGTCAGTTTCATATTTGGGATAATGCATTTGATTCAATCATTTTTTCTTACCTTAAAAATTTGACTTTTTTTCCCTGTGGGCTGTTAGGCTCGCGGGGGCTGAAAATGCTTCATTTTATTGCTTCATTCTTGGCGCGGACTTTTTTGGCGCAAAAAATCTTTTCTGTTTCCGGCGTCATACGTGTCGCCGGAAGTTGCGTCATTTTCTCCAACATTGGTGTGTCCGGTCCACGGCGTCATCCTTACTTGTGGGATATTCTCTTCCCCAACAGGAAATGGCAAAGAGTCCCAGCAAAGCTGGTCACATGATCCCTCCTAGGCTCCGCCCACCCCAGTCATTCTCTTTGCCGTTGCACAGGCAACATCTCCACGGAGATGGTTAAGAGTTTTTTGTAGTTTTATTCTTCTATCAAGTGTTTGTTATTTTAAAATAGTGCTGGTATGTACTATTTACTCTGAAACAGAAAAGGATGAAGATTTCTGTTTGTAAGAGGAAGATGATTTTTAGCAGACAGTAACTAAAATCGATTGCTGTTTCCACACAGGACTGTTGAGATGAAGTAACTTCAGTTGGGGGAAACAGTTAGCAGTCTTTTCTGCTTAAGGTATGACTAGCCATATTTCTAACAAGACCATGTAATGCTGGAAGGCTGTCATTTCCCCTCATGGGGACCGGTAAGCCATTTTCTTAGTTAAACATAAAAGAATAAAGGGCTTCAAAAAGGGCTTGAAAACTGGTAGACTTTTTTCTGGGCTAAAACAATTGCTTTACTAGGCATATTATGCAGATTCTAACTAATTATTGGTATTATAATCTTGGGGAACGTTTAGAAAAACGGCAGGCACTGTGTTGGACACCTTTTTCAGATGGGGGCCTTTCTAGTTATAGACAGAGCCTCATTCTGGGACTGTATAGGGGTTAAATGTAAAAACGGCTCCGGTTCCGTTAATTTAAAGGTTAAAGCTCTGAAGTTTGGTGTGCAATACTTTTAATGCTTTAAGACACTGTGGTGAAATTTTGGTGAATTTTGAACAATTCCTTCATACTTTTTCACATATTCAGTAATAAAGTGTTTTCAGTTTGAAATTTAAAGTGACAGTAACGGTTTTATTTTAAAACGTTTTTTGTGCTTTGTTGACAAGTTTAAGCCTGTTTAACATGTCTGTACCATCAGATAAGCTATGTTCTATATGTATGAAAGCTAATGTGTCTCCCCATTTAAATTTGTGATAATTGTGCCATAGTGTCCAAACAAAGTAAGGACAGTAATGCAACAGATAATGATATTGCCCAAGATGATTCCTCAAATGAGGGGAGTAAACATGATACTACATCATCCCCTACTGTGTCTACACCAGTTATGCCCACACAGGAGGCCCCTAGTACATCTAGTGCGCCAATACTTATTACCATGCAACAATTAACGGCTGTAATGGATAACTCCATAGCAAATCTTTTATCCAAAATGCCTACTTATCAGAGAAAGCGTGATTGCTCTGTTTTAAACACTGAAGAGCAAGAGGACGCTGATGATAACTGTTCTGACATACCCTCACACCAATCTCAAGGGGCCATGAGGGAGGTTTTGTCTGATGGAGAAATTTTCAGATTCAGGAAAAATTTCTCATCAAGCTGAACCTGATGTTGTGACATTTAAATTTAAATTAGAACATCTCCGCGCACTGCTTAAGGAGGTGTTATCTACTCTGGATGATTGTGACAATTTGGTCATTCCAGAGAAATTATGTAAGATGGACAAGTTCCTAGAGGTTCCGGTGCCTCCCGACGCTTTTCCTATACCCAAGCGGGTGGCGGACATAGTAAATAAAGAGTGGGAAAGGCCCGGCATACCTTTTGTTCCCCCCCCTATATTTAAGAAATTATTTCCTATAGTCGACCCCAGAAAGGACTTATGGCAGACAGTCCCCAAGGTCGAGGGGGCGGTTTCTACTCTAAACAAACGCACTACTATTCCTATCGAAGATAGTTGTGCTTTCAAAGATCCTATGGATAAGAAATTAGAGGGTTTGCTTAAAAAGATTTTTGTACAGCAAGGTTACCTTCTACAACCAATTTCATGCATTGTTCCTGTCACTACGGCAGCGTGTTTCTGGTTCGAGGAACTAGAAAAATCGCTCAGTAAAGAATCTTCGTATGAGGAGGTTATGGACAGAGTTCAAGCACTTAAATTGGCTAACTCTTTTGTTTTAGATGCCGCTTTGCAATTAGCTAGATTAGCGGCGAAAAATTCAGGGTTTGCTGTCGTGGCGCGCAGAGTGCTTTGGCTAAAGTCTTGGTCAGCGGATGTGTCTTCCAAGACAAAATTGCTTAACATTCCTTTCAAAGGTAAAACATTATTTGGACCTGATTTGAAAGAGATTATTTCAGACATCACTGGGGGAAAGGGCCACGCCCTCCCACAGGATAGGTCTTTTAAGGCTAATAATAAGCCTAATTTTCGTCCCTTTCGCAAAAACGGACCAGTCTCTAATTCTGTATCCTCTAAGCAAGAGGGTAATACTTCACAACCCAAACCAGCCTGGAAACCAATGCAAGGCTGGAACAAGGGTAAGCAGGCCAAGAAGCCTACCACTGCTACCAAAACAGCATGAAGGGATAGCCCCCGATCCGGGACCGGATCTAGTGGGGGGCAGACTTTCTCTCTTTGCTCAGGCTTGGGCAAGAGATGTTCAGGATCCTTGGGCGCTAGAAATAGTTTCTCAAGGTTATCTCCTGGAATTCAAGGAACTACCCCCAAGGGGAAGGTTCCACAGGTCTCAATTATCTTCAAACCAAATAAAGAGACAGGCATTCTTACATTGTGTAGAAGACCTGTTAAAGATGGGAGTGATACATCCAGTTCCAATAAGAGAACAAGGAATGGGATTTTATTCCAATCTGTTCATAGTTCCCAAAAAAGAGGGAACATTCAGACCAATTTTGGATCTAAAGATCCTAAACAAATTTCTCAGGGTACCATCGTTCAAAATGGAAACTATTCGAATGATCCTACCTACTATCCAGGAAAATCAATTTATGACTACCGTGGATTTAAAGGATGCGTACCTACATATTCCTATCCACAAGGAACATCATCAGTTCCTAAGGTTCGCTTTTCTGGACAAGCATTACCAGTTTATGGCACTTCCATTTGGATTAGCCACTGCTCCAAGGATTTTCACAAAGGTACTAGGGTCCCTTCTAGCGGTTCTAAGACCAAGGGGCATTGCAGTAGTACCTTACTTGGACGACATCCTGATTCAAGCGTCGTCCCTGTCAAAAGCAAAGGCTCATACGGACATCGTCCTAGCCTTTCTCAGATCTCACGGATGGAAGGTGAACAAAGAAAAAAGTTCTCTGTCCCCGTCAACAAGAGTTCCCTTCTTGGGAACAATAATAGATTCCTTAGAAATGAGGATTTTTCTGACAGAGGTCAGAAAATCAAAACTTCTAAGCTCTTGTCAAGTACTTCATTCTGTTCCTCGTCCTTCCATAGCGCAGTGCATGGAAGTAATAGGATTGATGGTTGCAACAATGGACATAGTTCCTTTTGCACGAATTCATCTAAGACCATTACAACTGTGCATGCTCAGACAGTGGAATGGGGATTATACAGACTTGTCTCCGACGATTCAAGTAGATCAAAAGACCAGAGATTCACTCCGTTGGTGGCTGACCCTGGACAATCTGTCACAGGGAATGAGCTTCCGCAGACCAGAGTGGGTCATTGTCACGACCGACGCCAGCCTAGTGGGCTGGGGCGCGGTCTGGGAATCCCTGAAAGCTCAGGGTCTATGGTCTCGGGAAGAGTCTCTTCTCCCGATAAACATTCTGGAACTGAGAGCGATATTCAATGCTCTCAGAGCTTGGCCTCAACTAGCAAAGGCCAAATTCATAAGGTTTCAGTCAGACAACATGACGACCGTTGCATATATCAATCATCAGGGGGGAACAAGGACTTCCCTGGCGATGAAAGAAGTGACCAAGATAATTCAATGGGCGGAGGATCACTCCTGCCACTTGTCTGCGATCCACATCCCAGGAGTGGAAAATTGGGAAGCGGATTTTCTGAGTCGTCAGACATTCCATCCGGGGGAGTGGGAACTCCATCCGGAAATCTTTGCCCAAATAACTCAATTATGGGGCATTCCAGACATGGATCTGATGGCGTCTCGTCAGAACTTCAAGGTTCCTTGCTACGGGTCCAGATCAAGGGATCCCAAGGCGACCCTAGTAGATGCACTAGTAGCACCTTGGACCTTCAACCTAGCTTATGTATTCCCACCGTTTCCTCTCATCCCCAGGCTGGTAGCCAGGATCAATCAGGAGAGGGCCTCGGTGATCTTGATAGCTCCTGCGTGGCCACGCAGGACTTGGTATGCAGACCTGGTGAATATGTCATCGGCTCCACCATGGAAGCTACCTTTGAGACAGGACCTTCTTGTTCAGGGTCCATTCGAACATCCGAATCTGGTTTCCCTCCAACTGACGGCTTGGAGATTGAACGCTTGATTTTATCAAAGCGTGGGTTTTCAGATTCTGTAATAGATACTCTGATTCAGGCTAGAAAGCCTGTAACTAGAAAAATTTACCATAAAATATGGAAAAAATATATCTGTTGGTGTGAATCTAAAGGATTCCCATGGAACAAGATAAAAATTCCTAAGATTCTATCCTTTCTACAAGAAGGTTTGGAGAAAGGATTATCTGCAAGTTCTCTGAAGGGACAGATCTCTGCTTTATCTGTTTTACTTCACAAAAGACTGGCAGCTGTGCCAGATGTTCAAGCATTTGTTCAGGCTCTGGTTAGGATCAAGCCTGTTTACAGACCTTTGACTCCTCCCTGGAGTCTAAATCTAGTTCTTTCAGTTCTTCAAGGGGTTCCGTTTGAACCCTTACATTCCGTAGATATTAAGTTATTATCTTGGAAAGTTTTGTTTTTGGTTGCAATTTCTTCTGCTAGAAGAGTTTCAGAGTTATCTGCTCTGCAGTGTTCTCCGCCCTATCTGGTGTTCCATGCAGATAAGGTGGTTTTGCGTACTAAGCCTGGTTTTCTTCCGAAAGTTATTTCCAACAAAAATATTAACCAGGAGATAGTTGTACCTTCTTTGTGTCCGAATCCAGTTTCAAAGAAGGAACGTTTGTTACACAATTTGGACGTAGTCTGTACTCTAAAATTCTATTTAGAGGCTACTAAAGATTTCAGACAAACATCTTCCTTGTTTGTTGTTTATTCTGGTAAAAGGAGAGGTCAAAAAGCGACTTCTACCTCTCTTTCCTTTTGGCTTAAAAGCATTATCCGATTGGCTTATGAGACTGCCGGACGGCAGCCTCCTGAAAGAATTACAGCTCACTCCACTAGGGCTGTGGCTTCCACATGGGCCTTCAAGAACGAGGCTTCTGTTGACCAGATATGTAAGGCAGCGACTTGGTCTTCACTGCACACTTTTGCCAAATTTTACAAATTTGATACTTTTGCTTCTTCGGAGGCTATTTTTGGGAGAAAGGTTTTGCAAGCCGTGGTGCCTTCCATTTAGATGACCTGATTTGCTCCCTCCCTTCATCCGTGTCCTAAAGCTTTGGTATTGGTTCCCACAAGTAAGGATGACGCCGTGGACCGGACACACCAATGTTGGAGAAAACAGAATTTATGCTTACCTGATAAATTACTTTCTCCAAAGGTGTGTCCGGTCCACGGCCCGCCCTGGTTTTTTAATCAGGTCTGATGAATTATTTTCTCTAACTACAGTCACCACGGTATCATATGGTTTCTCCTATATATATTTCCTCCTGTCCGTCGGTCGAATGACTGGGGTGGGCGGAGCCTAGGAGGGATCATGTGACCAGCTTTGCTGGGACTCTTTGCCATTTCCTGTTGGGGAAGAGAATATCCCACAAGTAAGGATGACGCCGTGGACCGGACACACCGTTGGAGAAAGTAATTTATCAGGTAAGCATAAATTCTGTTTTTTTTTACGTCCTTTTGCGCCAAAAATGTCGGCGTTCCGGATGTGGCGCCAAAAAATATGGGCGTCGCTTTTGTCTCCACATTATTTCAGTCTCATTTTTTCTTTGCTTCTGGTTACTAGAAGTTTGTTTATTGGCATTTTTTCCCATTCCTGAAACTGTCATTTAAGGAATTTGATCAATTTTGCTTTATATGTTGTTTTTTCTCTTACATATTGCAAAATGTCTCACGTTGCATCTGAGTCAGAAGATACTTCAGGAAAATCGCTGTCTAGTGCTGGAACTACCAAAGCTAAGTGTATCTGCTGTAAACTTTTGGTAGCTATTCCTCCGGCTATTGTTTGTATTAATTGTCATGACAAACTTGTTAAAGCAGATATTTCCTTTAGTAATGTACCATTGCCTGTTGCAGTTCCCTCAACATCTAAGGTGCAGAATGTTCCTGATAACATAAGAGATTTTGTTTCTGAATCCATCAAGAAGGCTATGTCTGTTATTTCTCCTTCTAGTAAACATAAAAAATCTTTTAAAACTTCTCTTTCTACAGATGAATTTTTAAATGAACATCATCATTCTGATTCTGATGACTTCTGGTTCAGAGGATTCTGTCTCGGAGATTGATGCTGATAAATCTTCATATTTATTTAAAATGGAATTTATTCGTTCTTTACTTAAAGAAGTACTAATTGCTTTAGAAATAGAGGATTCTGGTCCTCTTGATACTAATTCTAAACGTTTAGATAAGGTATTTAAATCTCCTGTGGTTATTCCAGAAGTTTTTCCTGTTCCTAATGCTATTTCTGAAGTAATTGCCAGAGAATGGGATAAATTGGGTAATTCATTTACTCCTTCTAAACGTTTTAAGCAATTATATCCTGTGCCGTCTGACAGATTAGAATTTTGGGACAAAATCCCTAAAGTCGATGGGGCTATTTCTACCCTTGCTAAACGTACTACTATTCCTACGTCGGATGGTACTTCGTTTAAAGATCCTTTAGTTAGGAAAATTGAATCCTTTCTAAGAAAAGCTTATCTGTGTTCAGGTAATCTTCTTAGACCTGCTATATCATTGGCTGATGTTGCTGCAGCTTCAACTTTTTGGTTGGAGACTTTAGCGCAACAAGTAACAGATCATGATTCTCATAATATTATTATTCTTCTTCAGCATGCTAATAATTTTATCTGTGATGCCATCTTTGATATTATCAGAGTTGATGTCAGGTTTATGTCTCTAGCTATTCTAGCTAGAAGAGCTTTATGGCTTAAAACTTGGAATGCTGATATGGCTTCTAAATCAACTCTACTTTCCATTTCTTTCCAGGGTAACAAATTATTTGGTTCTCAGTTGGATTCTATTATCTCAACTGTTACTGGTGGGAAAGGAACTTTTTTTACCACAGGATAAAAAATCTAAGGGTAAAAACAGGGCTAATTATCGTTTTCGTTCCTTTCGTTTCAACAAAGAACAAAAGCCTGATCCTTCATCCTCAGGAGCAGTTTCAGTTTGGAAACCATCTCCAGTCTGGAATAAATCCAAGCCTTCTAGAAAGGCAAAGCCTGCTTCTAAGTCCACATGAAGGTGCGGCCCTCATTCCAGCTCAGCTGGTAGGGGGCAGGTTACGTTTTTTCAAAGAAATTTGGATCAATTCTGTTCACAATCTTTGGATTCAGAACATTGTTTCAGAAGGGTACAGAATTGGTTTCAAGATGAGACCTCCTGCAAAGAGATTTTCTCCAACATAGGTGTGTCCGGTCCACGGCGTCATCCTTACTTGTGGGATATTCTCTTCCCCAACAGGAAATGGCAAAGAGCCCAGCAAAGCTGGTCACATGATCCCTCCTAGGCTCTGCCTACCCCAGTCATTCTCTTTGCCGTTGCACAGGCAACATCTCCACGGAGATGGCTAAGAGTTTTTTGGTGTTTAAATGTAGTTTTTATTCTTCAATCAAGAGTTTGTTATTTTAAAATAGTGCTGGTATGTACTATTTACTCTGAAACAGAAAAGAGATGAAGATTTCTGTTTGTAAGAGGAAAATGATTTTAGCAACCGTTACTAAAATCGATGGCTGTTTCCACACAGGACTGTTGAGATGAATTAACTTCAGTTGGGGGAAACAGTGGGCAGACTTTTGCTGCTTGAGGTATGACACATTTCTAACAAGAATTGGTAATGCTGGAAGCTGTCATTTTCCCTATGGGAACCGGTAAGCCATTTTCTTAGTTTAGTATAAGAATAAAGGGCTTCACAAGGGCTTTAAAGACTGGTAGACATTTTTCTGGGCTAAAACGATTACTTTATAAGTATATTTAGTGGATTATAACTATAAATAGTTCTTTTAATCTTGGGGATGTATTAAAAAGAACGGCAGGCACTGTATTGGACACCTTTTTCACTGGGGGCCTTTTCTAGTCATAGGCAGAGCCTCAATTTCGCGCCACTAATGCGCAGTTGTTTTTGGAAAGCAAGGCATGCAGATGCATGTGTGAGGAGCTAAGAACCACTGAAAAAGCTTATTGAAGGCGTCATTTGGTATCGTATTCCCCTCTGGGCTTGGTTGGGTCTCAGCAAAGCAGATACCAAATTTGGTGTGCAATACTTTTAAGGCTTTAAGACACTGTGGTGAAATTTTGGTGAATTTTGAACAATTCCTTCATACTTTTTCACATATTCAGTAATAAAGTGTGTTCAGTTTAAAATTTAAAGTGACAGTAACGGTTTTATTTTAAAACGTTTTTTGTGCTTTGTTATTAAGTTTATGCCTGTTAACATGTCTGAACCATCAGATAGACGATGTTCTGTATGTTTGGAAGCCAAGGTTCCTCCCCATTTAAATATATGTGATGAATGTGACATAGTGTCCAAACAAAGTAGGGACAATGATGCCACTGATAATGATGTTGCCCAAAATGATTCCTCAAGCGAGGGGAGTAAGCATGGTACTGCATCATCCCCTTCTGTGTCTACACCAGTCTTGCCCACACAAGAGGCCCCTAGTACATCTAGTGCGCCAATCCTTCTTACTATGCAACAATTAACGGCTGTAATGGATAATTCTATTAAAAACATTTTGTCCAAAATGCCCACTTATCAGAGAAAGCGCGATTGCTCTGTTTTAGATACTGAAGAGCATGAGGACGCTGATGATAATGGTTCTGACATACCCTCACACCAATCTGAAGGGGCCAGGAGGGAGGTTTTGTCTGAGGGAGAAATTTCAGATTCAGGAAAAATTTCTCAACAAGCTGAACCTGATGTTATTACTTTTAAATTTAAATTAGAACATCTCCGCGCTCTGCTTAAGGAGGTGTTATCTACTCTGGATGATTGTGACAATTTGGTCATTCCAGAGAAGTTATGTAAGATGGACAAGTTCCTAGAGGTCCCGGTGCCCCCCGATGCTTTTCCTATACCCAAGCGGGTGGCGGACATTGTAAATAAGGAATGGGAAAGGCCCGGCATACCTTTTGTTCCTCCCCCTATATTTAAAAAATTATTTCCTATGGTCGACCCCAGAAAGGACTTATGGCAGACAGTCCCCAAGGTCGAGGGGGCGGTTTCTACTCTAAACAAACGCACTACTATCCCTATAGAAGATAGTTGTGCTTTCAAAGATCCTATGGATAAAAAATTAGAGGGTTTGCTTAAAAAGATGTTTGTTCAGCAAGGTTACCTTCTACAACCAATTTCATGCATTGTTCCTGTCACTACAGCAGCGTGTTTCTGGTTCGAAGAACTAGAAAAGTCGCTCAATAAAGACTCTTCGTATGAGGAGGTTATGGATAGAGTTCAAGCACTTAAATTGGCTAACTCTTTTATCTTAGACGCCACTTTGCAATTAGCTAGATTAGCGGCGAAAAATTCAGGTTTTGCTATTGTGGCGCGCAGAGCGCTTTGGCTAAAGTCTTGGTCAGCGGATGTGTCCTCCAAGAACAAATTGCTTAACATCCCTTTCAAAGGTAAAACGCTGTTTGGCCCTGACTTGAAAGAGATTATTTCAGACATCACTGGGGGAAAGGGCCACGCCCTTCCTCAGGATAGGTCTTTTAAGGCTAAAAATAAGCCAATTTTCGTCCCTTTCGCAGAAACGGACCAGCCTCAAATTCTACACCCTCTAAGCAAGAGGGTAATAGTTCTCAAACCAAACCAGCCTGGAGACCGATGCAAGGCTGGAACAAGGGTAAGCAGGCCAAGAAACCTGCCACTGCTACTAAAACAGCATGAAGTGTTGGCCCCCGATCCGGGACCGGATCTGGTGGGGGGCAGACTCTCTCTCTTTGCTCAGGCTTGAGCAAGAGATGTTCAGGATCCTTGGGCGCTAGAAATAGTTTCTCAAGGTTATCTCCTGGAATTCAAGGAACTACCCCCAAGGGGGAGGTTCCACAGGTCTCAATTGTCTTCAAACCAAATAAAAAGACAGGCATTCTTACATTGTGTAGAAGACCTGTTAAGAATGGGAGTGATTCATCCTGTTCCATTAGGAGAACAAGGGATGGGGTTTTACTCCAATCTGTTCATAGTTCCCAAAAAAGAAGGAACATTCAGACCAATTTTAGATCTCAAGATTCTAAACAAATTTCTCAGGGTTCCATCGTTCAAGATGGAAACCATTCGAACAATTCTTCCTACCATCCAGGAAGGTCAATTCATGACCACGGTGGATTTAAAGGATGCGTATCTACATATTCCTATCCACAAGGAACATCATCGGTTCCTAAGGTTCGCCTTTCTGGACAAGCATTACCAGTTTGTGGCACTTCCGTTCGGATTAGCCACTGCTCCAAGGATTTTCACAAAGGTACTAGGGTCCCTTCTAGCGGTGCTAAGACCAAGGGGCATTGCAGTAGTACCTTACTTGGACGACATACTGATTCAAGCGTCGTCTCTGTCAAAAGCAAAGGCTCATACGGACATTGTCCTAGCCTTTCTCAGATCTCACGGGTGGAAAGTGAACATAGAAAAAAGTTCTCTGTCCCCGTCAACAAGAGTTCCCTTCTTGGAAACAATAATAGACTCCTTAGAAATGAAGATTTTTCTGACAGAGGCCAGAAAATCAAAACTTCTAAGCTCTTGTCAAGTACTTCATTCTGTTCTTCTTCCTTCCATAGCGCAGTGCATGGAAGTAATAGGTTTGATGGTTGCGGCAATGGACATAGTTCCTTTTGCACGAATTCATCTAAGACCATTACAACTGTGCATGCTCAGACAGTGGAATGGGGATTATACAGACTTGTCTCCGACGATCCAAGTAGATCAAAGAACCAGAGATTCACTCCGTTGGTGGCTGAACCTGGACAACCTGTCACAGGGAATGAGCTTCCGCAGACCAGAGTGGGTCATTGTCACGACCGACGCCAGTCTGGTGGGCTGGGGCGCGGTCTGGGAACCCCTGAAAGCTCAGGGTCTATGGTCTCGGGAAGAATCTCTTCTCCCGATAAACATTCTGGAACTGCGAGCGATATTCAATGCTCTCAAAGCTTGGCCTCAACTAGCAAAGGCCAAATTCATAAGGTTTCAATCAGACAACATGACGACTGTTGCATATATCAACCATCAGGGGGGAACAAGGAGTTCCCTGGCGATGGAGGAAGTGAACAAAATAATTCAATGGGCGGAGAATCACTCCTGCCACTTGTCTGCAATCCACATCCCAGGAGTGGAAAATTGGGAAGCGGATTTTCTGAGTTGTCAGACTTTCCATCCGGGGGAGTGGGAACTCCATCCGGAAATCTTTGCCCAAATAACTCAATTATGGGGCATTCCAGACATGGACCTGATGGCGTCTCGTCAGAACTTCAAGGTTCCTTGCTACGGGTCCAGATCCAGGGATCCCAGGGCGACTCTAGTAGATGCACTGATAGCGCCTTGGACCTTCAACCTAGCTTATGTATTCCCACCGTTCCCTCTCATTCCCAGGCTAGTAGCCAGGATCAATCAGGAGAGGGCTTCGGTGATCTTGATAGCTCCTGCGTGGCCACGCAGAACTTGGTATGCAGACCTGGTGAATATGTCATCGGCTCCACCATGGAAGCTACCTTTGAGACAGGACCTTCTTGTTCAAGGTCCATTCGAACATCCGAATCTGGCTTCACTCCAACTGACTGCTTGGAGATTGAACGCTTGATTTTATCAAAGCGTGGGTTTTCAGATTCTGTCATTGATACTCTTGTTCAGGCTAGAAAGCCTGTAACTAGGAAAATTTACCATAAAATATGGAAAAAATATATTTGTTGGTGTGAATCTAAAGGATTCCCATGGAACAAGATAAAAATTCCTAAGTTTCTATCCTTTCTACAGGAGGGTTTGGAGAAAGGATTATCTGCAAGTTCTTTGAAGGGACAGATTTCTGCTTTATCTGTTTTACTTCACAAAAAACTGGCGGCTGTGCCAGATGTTCAAGCTTTTGTTCAGGCTCTGGTTAGAATCAAGCCTGTTTACAAACCTTTGACTCCTCCTTGGAGTCTCAATTTAGTTCTTTCAGTTCTTCAATGGGTTCCGTTTGAACCCTTACATTCCGTAGATATTAAGTTACTATCTTGGAAAGTTTTGTTTTTGGTTGCAATTTCTTCTGCTAGAAGAGTTTCAGAGTTATCTGCTCTGCAGTGTTCTCCTCCTTATCTGGTGTTCCATGCAGATAAGGTGGTTTTGCGTACTAAACCTGGTTTTCTTCCGAAAGTTGTTTCTAACAAAAACATTAACCAGGAGATAGTTGTACCTTCTTTGTGTCTGAATCCAGTTTCAAAGAAGGAACGTTTGTTACACAATTTGGATGTAGTTCGTGCTCTAAAATTCTATTTAGAGGCTACAAAGGATTTCAGACAAACATCTTCTTTGTTTGTTGTTTATTCTGGTAAAAGGAGAGGTCAAAAAGCAACTTCTACCTCTCTCTCTTTTTGGCTTAAAAGCATCATCCGATTGGCTTATGAGACTGCCGGACGGCAGCCTCCTGAAAGAATCACAGCTCACTCCACTAGGGCTGTGGCTTCCACATGGGCCTTCAAGAACGAGGCTTCTGTTGATCAGATATGTAAGGCAGCGACTTGGTCTTCACTGCACACTTTTACCAAATTTTACAAATTTGATACTTTTGCTTCTTCTGAGGCTATTTTTGGGAGAAAGGTTTTGCAAGCCGTGGTGCCTTCCATCTAGGTGACCTGATTTGCTCCCTCCCATCATCCGTGTCCTAAAGCTTTGGTATTGGTTCCCACAAGTAAGGATGACGCCGTGGACCGGACACACCTATGTTGGAGAAAACAGAATTTATGCTTACCTGATAAATTACTTTCTCCAACGGTGTGTCCGGTCCACGGCCCGCCCTGGTTTTTTTAATCAGGTCTGATGAATTATTTTCTCTAACTACAGTCACCACGGTATCATATGATTTCTCCTATGCATATTCCTCCTTTACGTCGGTCGAATGACTGGGGTAGGCGGAGCCTAGGAGGGATCATGTGACCAGCTTTGCTGGGCTCTTTGCCATTTCCTGTTGGGGAAGAGAATATCCCACAAGTAAGGATGACGCCGTGGACCGGACACACCGTTGGAGAAAGTAATTTATCAGGTAAGCATAAATTCTGTTTTTTCTTTCCCGTGTCCCAGTAAATCCAGTGAAAGCTCAAGCATTTCTGAATTGTGTTTCAGATCTAGAGTTGGCTGGAGTAATTATGCCAGTTCCAGTTCTGGAACAGGGGATGGGGTTTTATTCAAATCTCTTCATTGTACCAAAGAAGGAGAATTCCTTCAGACCAGTTCTGGATCTAAAAATATTGAATCGTTATGTAAGGATACCAACATTCAAAATGGTAACTGTAAGGACTATCTTGCCTTTTGTTCAGCAAGGGCATTATATGTCCACAATAGATTTACAGGATGCATATCTGCATATTCCAATTCATCCAGATCATTATCAGTTCCTGAGATTCTCTTTTCTGGACAAGCATTACCAGTTTGTGGCTCTGCTGTTTGGCCTAGCTACAGCTCCAAGAATTTTTACAAAGGTTCTCGGTGCCCTTCTGTCTGTAATCAGAGATCAGGGTATTGTGGTATTTCCTTATTTGGACGATATCTTGGTACTTGCTCAGTCTTTACATTTAGCAGAATCTCATACGAATCGACTTGTGTTGTTTCTTCAAGATCATGGTTGGAGGATCAATTCACCAAAAAGTTCATTGATTCCTCAGACAAGGGTTTCCTTTCTGGGTTTCCAGATAGATTCAGTGTCCATGACTCTGTCTTTAACAGACAAGAGACGTCTAAAATTGATTTCGGCTTGTTGAAACCTTCAGTCACAATCATTCCCTTCGGTAGCCTTATGCATGGAAATTCTAGGTCTTATGACTGCTGCATCGGACGCAATCCCCTTTGCTCGTTTTCACATGCGACCTCTTCAGCTCTATATGCTGAATCAATGGTGCAAGGATTACACAAAGATATCTCAATTAATATCTTTAAAACCGATTGTACGACACTCGCTAACGTGGTGGACAGATCACCATCGTTTAATTCAGGGGGCTTCTTTTGTGCTTCCGACCTGGACTGTAATTTCAACAGATGCAAGTCTCACAGGTTGGGGAGCTGTGTGGGGATCTCTGACAGCACAAGGAGTTTGGGAATCTCAGGAGGTGAGATTACCGATCAATATTTTGGAACTCCGTGCAATTTTCAGAGCTCTTCAGTTTTGGCCTCTTCTGAAGAGAGAATCGTTCATTTGTTTTCAGACAGACAATGTCACTACTGTGGCATACATCAATCATCAAGGAGGGACTCACAGTCCTCTGGCTATGAAAGAAGTATCTCGAATTCTGGTTTGGGCGGAATCCAGCTCCTGTCTAATATCTGCGGTTCATATCCCAGGTATAGACAATTGGGAAGCGGATTATCTCAGTCGCCAAACATTGCATCCGGGCGAATGGTCTCTTCACCCAGAGGTATTTCTTCAGATTGTTCAAATGTGGGAGCTTCCAGAAATAGATCTGATGGCGTCTCATCTAAACAAGAAACTTCCCAGGTATCTGTCCAGATCCCGGGATCCTCAGGCGGAAGCAGTGGATGCATTATCACTTCCTTGGAAGTATCATCCTGCTTATATCTTTCCGCCTCTAGTTCTTCTTCCAAGAGTAATCTCCAAGATTCTGAAGGAATGCTAGTTTGTTCTGCTGGTAGCTCCGGCATGGCCTCACAGGTTTTGGTATGCGGATCTTGTCCGGATGGCCTCTTGCCATCCGTGGACTCTTCCGCTACGACCAGACCTTCTGTCGCAAGGTCCTTTTTTCCATCAGGATCTCAAATCCTTAAATTTAAAGGTATGGAGATTGAACGCTTGATTCTTGGTCAAAGAGGTTTCTCTGACTCTGTGATTAATACTATGTTACAGGCTCGTAAATCTGTATCCAGAGAGATATATTATAGAGTCTGGAAGACTTGTATTTCTTGGTGTCTTTCTCATCATTTTTCTTGGCATTCTTTTAGAATTCCGAGAATTTTACAGTTTCTTCAGGATGGTTTAGATAAAGGTTTATCCGCAAGTTCTTTGAAAGGACAAATATCTGCTCTTTCTGTTCTTTTTCACAGAAAGATTGCTAATCTTCCTGATATTCATTGTTTTGTACAAGCTTTGGTTCGTATAAAACATGTCATTAAGTCAATTTCTCCTCCTTGGAGTTTGAATTTGGTTCTGGGGGCTCTTCAAGCTCCTCCGTTTGAACCTATGCATTCATTGGACATTAAATTACTTTCTTGGAAAGTTTTGTTCCTTTTGGCAATCTCTTCTGCCAGAAGAGTTTCTGAATTATCTGCTCTTTCTTGTGAGTCTCCTTTTCTGATTTTTCATCAGGATAAGGCAGTGTTGCGAACTTCTTTTGAATTTTTACCTAAAGTTGTGAATTCTAACAACATTAGTAGAGAAATTGTGGTTCCTTCATTATGTCCTAATCCTAAGAATTCTAAGGAGAAATCATTGCATTCTTTGGATGTTGTTAGAGCTTTGAAATATTATGTTGAAGCTACTAAGTCTTTCCGAAAGACTTCTAGTTTATTTGTTATCTTTTCCGGTTCTAGAAAAGGCCAGAAAGCTTCTGCCATCTCTTTGGCATCTTGGTTGAAATCTTTAATTCATCTTGCCTATGTTGAGTCGGGTAAAACTCCGCCTCAAAGGAATACAGCTCATTCTACTAGGTCAGTTTCTACTTCCTGGGCGTTTAGGAATGAAGCTTCGATTGATCAGATTTGCAAAGCAGCAACTTGGTCCTCTTTGCATACTTTTACTAAATTCTACCATTTTGATGTATTTTCTTCTTCTGAAGCAGTTTTTGGTAGAAAAGTACTTCAGGCAGCGGTTTCAGTTTGAATCTTCTGCTTATGTTTTTCATTAAACTTTATTTTGGGTGTGGATTATTTTCAGCAGGAATTGGCTGTCTTTATTTTATCCCTCCCTCTCTAGTGACTCTTGCGTTGAAAGATCCACATCTTGGGTAATCATTATCCCATACGTCTTGCTAATTACATGAAAGAAAACATAATTTATGTAAGAACTTACCTGATAAATTCATTTCTTTCATATTAGCAAGAGTCCATGAGGCCCGCCCTTTTTTTGGGGTGGTTATGATTTTTGTATAAAGCACAATTATTCCAATTCCTTATTTTATATGCTTTCGCACTTTTTTATCACCCCACTTCTTGGCTATTCGTTAAACTGAATTGTGGGTGTGGTGAGGGGTGTATTTATAGGCATTTTGAGGTTTGGGAAACTTTGCCCCTCCTGGTAGGAATGTATATCCCATACGTCACTAGCTCATGGACTCTTGCTAATATGAAAGAAATGAATTTATCAGGTAAGTGCTTACATAAATTATGTTTTGTTTAATCATTTGCGAGACGATTTCCAAACCCTCTGAGGACCGTTTGTACGTAAGACCAATTAATCCTGTCAAAAGCATTTCCTGCGTTGGTAGAGACCAGGACTGTTTCCATTCCTACTTTAGTAACGTGATCTATCAGGTGTAAAATCCTGATCGTGTTATCCCTGGTCTCCGAACGCGGAACAAAGCCAGCTTGGTCTACGTGGAGGATTTGGGGTAGGAATTTATTTAGTCTATTCGCCAAGATCTTAGCATAGATCTTGGTGTCTGTATTTATTAGGGAGATAGGTTGGTAGTTTCCTGGGTCAGTAGGGGATTTATCTGGTTTGTGTATAAGGGTTATATGTGCAGAAAGTGTATCTTGTGAAAAAGACCCGTTCTTGACTAGTGCTTGAAAGGCCTTTGCCAAATGAGGGTATATATAGTTATATGTTTTGTAGTACAAATTTGAAAACCCATCTGGTCCTGGGCTCTTTTGGGATGGCAAAGATTTAATTACTCTGAGAATTTCGGAGATCTCGATGGGGGCATTTAAGGAGTCTGTTTCATCCTGTGACAGGGTGGGTAAATCGGCTTTTTTGATGTATACTTCCATTTCATGGATGGATTGTGTGCTACTTACAGAAGGAAGGTTGTATAATTTCTTTCTAATGACACGGTGAGTCCACGGATTATCATCAATTACTGTTGGGAATATCACTCCTTGCCAACAGGAGGAGGCAAAGAGCACCACAGCAGAACTGTTAAGTATCACTTCCCTTCCCACAAACCCAAGTCATTCTCTTTGCCTCTAGTGCAAGGAGGAGGTGAAGCAATTAGGTGTCCTGATTAAGATTCTTCTATCAAGATTTTTTTATTTTGAAATCTGGGCAAGATTGCTCTTATCTTCCATCACAATTTGGGTCTAGCTGTACTCGACGTTATTCTCTTCAGCAGGGCTGTGGTAGCTTTAAAGCAGTTAGGAACTTGTAAGATGGGCTTTGCTGCGTTTTCCTAACATGTTGCTGCCCTGGTATAGAAAGCCTGAGTAAGTTTACTCTGTCTTTCTTTTTACACAGGTCTCTATGAGGAGCGGCATCTTCTCATACTTTGTGAGTCGTCTGACTTCCGGACGGCTAGAATGCAGGTAAGTGCCTTTTTGTTCTTCTGGGGCTAGAAGGCTGGCACTGAAGGGGTTAAGACCCTCTGCTTTTATAGGGGACGTATCCTTTTGGATGATACAGCAGGGGCAGACATAATGTATGTAACATGAACACTATTAACTTCCTTCACAACTAGGAAGGAGTTAACTACCAGTTGGGCTAAAATTGTAATTGCTGTATAGATTTATACATTATTGTAAGGCTCCTTAATCATCAGGAGAATGATATAGGGACTGTTAAGATCTTAGGCTCCTGCGTTCCTTTTTAATGGTAATTGGGTCCATTTATATGGGTATGCATAGTGTCATACATTCTGCTGTATATGCAGTGTGTTTTCCTGGTAGTTCCCCAGCTCTGTGTTTAGTTACATTAGGGGAGCTGGGCAGGGGTGCCTATGTTTTGTTATCATGTTTTAGGAGCAGTTTAGGTCTACAAAATACCTCATATAGAGGGATTTAGTCAACGGAATAGAGCTTTTTCCGTGACGACTTTTGGCCACGCCTCTTTTTTTCTTTATGTCGGAGTGGCGCCATTTTAGAGGTCTTTGAGCACTATATTCTCTCTGTTCCGGCTTGAGAACGGAATGGAGCTGACGTCTGCCTACCTCAAAGTTTTTTTCTATACAGGGGTAAGTAATCTCGCTCTCAAATAGAAGAATATATCTGTGTGTGTGTGTGGGATAGCCCCTACGATTATCATTCCATTTTTATACAATCTCTGCAAGATGTTTGCATCGTTTTATGATTCGTTTTTTCCCATAAGCAGTGAAAGAGAATGGATCAGAAGCAAATAAGGAATCTTTTCTTCCCCCTACCTCTGAAGCAACAATTTTGTGTAAAAACAATGTTGACCTGTTTATATTTGATGTGTTACATAGGTCCCATATATTTGTATAAATTCTATCTTATCCAATTAAATATTTAAATATTTCTTCCATGTAATTGGAAAGAGTCCATGAGCTAGTGACGTATGGGATATACAATCCTACCAGGAGGGGCAAAGTTTCCCAAACCTCAAAATGCCTATAAATACACCCCTCACCACACCCACAATTCAGTTTTACAAACTTTGCCTCCTATGGAGGTGGTGAAGTAAGTTTGTGCTAAGATTTCTACTTTGAAATGTGCTTCTCAAAATTTTTGAAGCCCGTTTCCTCTCAGAGTACAGTGAATGTCAGAGGGATGTGAAGTATCACCTATTGAATGCAATGGTTTTCCTCACGGGGGTCTATTTCATAGGTTCTCTGTTATCGGTCGTAGAGATTAATCTCCTACCTCCCTTTTCAGATCGACGATATACTCTCATATTCTATTACCTCTACTAATAACCGTTTCAATACTGGTTTGGCTATCTGCTATATGTGGATGGGTGTCTTTTGGTAAATATGTTTTCATTACTTAAGACACTCTCAGCTATGGTTTGGCACTTTATGTATTTATATAAAGTTCTAAATATATGTATTGTACTTATATTTGCCATGATTCAGGTTTTCAGTATATTTCCTTTTTGCAGACTGTCAGTTTCATATCTGGCAAATGTTTTTTTTATGAAAATGTATTTCTTACCTGGGGTATAGTCTCTTTTTCAAATTGAATGTCTAATAAATGCAATATACTTTGGCATTTTGCGCCCTCACAAGCCTAATTCTGCCCGCAAGGGCGCAAAATGCCAAAGTTTATTGCATCATTTTTGGCGCAAAGTTACGTTTGTTGATGCAAATTCGTCATTTCCGGCGTCTTAGTTGACGCTGAGTCTGTTTGTTGTGCGTCATACTTGGCGCCAAATATTTTCATTATTTAAGACCCCATTCCTATTTGCCTCTTGCCTTTTTCTATGTCAGAGGGCTTGCTGTTTGCATTTTTTCCCATTCCTGAAACTGCCATATAAGGAAATTGATCATTTTGCTTTATATGTTCTTTTTTTCTCTTACATTTGCAAGATGTCTCAATCTGATCCTGTCTCAGAATTCACTGTTGGATCCCAGCTGCCTGATAACAGTTCTACCAAATCTAAGGGCATTTGTTGTAAACTTGTGGAGATTATACCTCCAGCTGTGGTTTGTAATAGTTGTCTTGATAAACTTTTACATGCAGAAAATGTATCCATCAGTAGTAGTTCATTACCTGTTGCTGTTCCCTCAACATCTAATGCACAAGATATACCTGTAAATTTAAAATAATTTATTTCTGATTCTATTCAGAAGGCTTTGTCTGCCATTCCGCCTTCTAATAAACGTAAAAGGTCTTTTAAAACTTCTCATAGAGTTGATGAAATTTTAAATGACCGGCAACATACTAATTTATCCTTCTTTGATGAGGATCTATCTTATTCAGAAGATCCTGCCTCAGATATTGACTCTGACAAATCCTCTTATTTAAAATGCAGTATATTCGTTCTTTATTTAAAGAAGTGTTGATTACATTAGATATAGAGGAAACTAGTACTCTTGATATTAAAACTAGTAAACGTTTAAATTCTGTTTATAAACCTCCTGTGGTTATTCCAGAGGTTTTTCCAGTTCCTGATGCTATTTCTGATATGATTTCTAAAGAATGCAATAGGCCTGGTACTTCTTTTATTCCTTCTTCAAAGTTTAAAAAATTGTATCCTTTGCCAGCAGCTACTGTAGTTTGGAGTTTTGGGAAAAGATCCCCAAGTTGATGGGGCTATCTCTACTCTTGCTAAACGTACTACTATTCCTATTGAAGATAGTACTTCTTTTAAAGATCCTTTAGATAGGAAACTTGAATCTTATCTAAGGAAGGCTTATTTATATTTAGGTCATCTTTTTAGGCCTGCAATTTATTTGGCTGATGTTGCAGCTGCTTCAACTTTTTGGTTGGAAACTTTAGCACAAGTATCGGATCATGATTTGTCTAGCATTGTTAAGTTGATTCAACATGCTAATAATTTAATTTGTGATGCCATTTTTGATATCATCAAAATTGATGTTAGATATATGTCTTAACTATTTTAGCTAGAAGAGCTTTGTGGCTCAAATCTTGGAATGCTGATATGACTTCTAAGTCCAGATTGCTTTCTCTTTCTTTCCAAGGTAATAAATTATTTGGTTCTCAGTTGGATTCAATAATTTCAACTGTCACTGGGGGAAGGGAGTTTTTTGCCTCAGGATAAAAAACCTAAAGGTAAATCTAAAGCTTCTAACCGTTTTCGTTACTTTCTACATAATAAGGAACAGAAATCTAATCATTCCCCAAAGGTATCTGTTTTCAATTGGAAGCCTTCCTCAAATTGGAATAAATCCAAGCCATTTAAGAGATCAAAGCCAGCCCCCAAGTCCACATGAAGGTGCGGCCCTCATTCCAGTTCAGCTGGTAGGGGGCAGATTAAAAATTTTCAATGATGTTTGGATCAATTCGGTCCAAAATCATTGGATTCAGAGTATTGTCTCTCAGGGGTAAGACCACCTGTGAGAAGATTTTTTCTCTCACGCATTCCAGCGAACCCAGTAAAGGCTCAGGCTTTCCTGAAGTGTGTTTCAGACCTAGAGTTATCAGGGGTAATCATGCCAGTTGCGTTTCATATTCAAATCTATTCATTGTCCCAAAGAGAGAAAATGTATTCAGACCAGTTTTGGATCTAAAGATTTTGAATCGATATGTAAAAGTACCAACTTTCAAGATAGTGCCTATAAGGACTATTCTGCCTTTTGTTCAGCAAGGGCATTATATGTCCACAATAGACTTGCAGGATGCATATCTTCATATTCCGATTCATCCGGATCACTATCAGTTCCTGGGATTCTTTTTTCTAGACAAGCATTACCAATTTGTTGCTCTTCCTTTTGGCCTAGCAACAGTTCCAAGAATCTTTTCAAAGGTTCTCGGTGCCCTACTCTCTGTAATCAGAGAGCGGGGTATTGCGGTGTTTCCTTATTTGGACGATATCTTGGTACTCGTTCAGTCTTTACGTTCTGCAGAATCTCACGTGAATCAACTAGTGTTGTTTCTTCAAAGACATGGTTGGAGGATCAATTTACCAAAAAGTTATTTGATTCCTCAGACAAAGGTAACCTTTTTAGGTTTCCAGATAGATTCAGTGTCCATGACTTTGTCTCTAACAGACAAGAGATGTTTGATATTGGTTGCAGCCCGTCGGAACCTTCAGTAGCTATGTACATGGAAGTTTTAGGTCTCATGACTGCAGCATCGGACGCGATCCCCTTTGCTCGTTTTCATATGAGACCTCTCCAGCTTTGTATGCTGAACCAATGGTGCAGGGATTATACAAGGATATCACAATTAATATCCTTAAATCCCAATGTTTGACTTTCTCTGACTTGGTGGTTAGATCACCATCGTATAATTTTAGGGGCCTTTTTCGTTCGTCCAACCTGGACTGTGATCACAACAGATGCAAGTCTTTCAGGTTGGGGAGCTGTTTGGGGATCTCTGACAGAACAAGGGGTTTGGAAATCTCAAGAGGCGAGATTACCAATCAATATTTTCGAACTCCGTGCAATTCTCAAGGCTCTTCAATTTTGGCCTCTGTTGAAGGGAGAACCGTTCATTTGTTTTCAGACAGACAATATCACAACTCTGGCATATGTCAATCATCAGGGTGTGACTTGCAGTCCTCAAGCTATGAAAGAAGTATCTCGGATACTTGTTTTAGCGGAATCCAGCTCCTGTCTAATTTCTTTGGTTCATATCCCAGGTATAGACAATTGGGAAGCGGATTATCTCAGTCGTCAGACTTTACATCCGGGAGAATGGTCTCTCCACCCAGATGTGTTTTCTCAAATTGTTCAGATGTGGGGGCTTCCAGAAATAGATCTGATGGCTTCTCATCTAAACAAAAAACTTCCCAGGTACCTGTCCAGGTCCAGGGATCCTCAGGCAGAAGCAGTGGATGCATTGACACTTCCTTGGTGTTATCAACCGGCTTATATTTTCCCGCCTCTAGTTTTTCTTCCAAGAGTGATCTCCAAAATCATCACAGAGCAATCATTTCTGCTGCTGGTGGCTCCAGCATGGCCTCACAGGTTTTGGAATGCGGATCTTGTTCGGATGTCCAGTTGCCAACCTTGGCCATTTCCATTAAGGCCAGACCTTCTATCTCAAGGTTCGTTTTTCCATCTAGATCTCAAATCATTAAATTTGAAGGTATGGAAATTGAACGCTTAGTGCTTAGTCATAGAGGTTTCTCTGACTCAGTGATTAATACTATGTTGCAGGCTCATAAATCTGTTTCTAGAAAGATTTATTATCGAGTTTGGAAGACTTACATTTCATGGTGTTCTTCTCTAAAATTCTCTTGGCATTCTTTTAGAATTCCTAGAATTTTACAGTTTCTTCAGGATGATTTGGATAAAGGTTTGTCTGCAAGTTTCTTGAAAGGACAATTCTCTGCTCTTTCTGTTTTATTCCACAGGAAAATTCCTAAACTTCCTGATATTCATTGTTTTGTACAGGCTTTGGTTCGTATCAAGCCTGTCATTAAATCAATCTCTCCTCCTTGGAGTCTTAATTTGGTTTTGAAGGCTTTACAGGCTCCTCCATTTGAGCTTATGCATTCTTTGGACATTAAACTACTTTCCTGGAAAGTGTTATTCCTTTTGGCCATCTCTTTTGCTAGAAGAGTTTCTGAATTATCCACTCTCTCTTGTGAATCTCCTTTTCTGATTTTTCATCAGGATAAGGCAGTTTTGCGGACTTCATTTAAATTCTTACCTAAGGTTGTGAATTCTAACAACATTAATAGAGAAATTGCTGTCCCTTCTTTGTGTCCTAATCCTAAGAATTCTTTGGAGAGATCTTTACACTCTTTGGATGTGGTGAGAGAACTGAAATATTATGTTGAAGCCACTAAAGATTTCAGAAAGACTTCTAGTCTATTTGTTATCTTTTCTGGTTCCAGGAAAGGTCAGAAGGCTTCTGCCGTTTCTTTGGCATCGTGGTTAAAGCTTTTGATTCATCAAGCTTATTTGGAGTCGGGTAAAGCCCCGCCTCAGAGAATTACAGCTCATTCTACTAGATCAGTTTCCACTTCTTGGGCTTTTAAGAATGAAGCTTCAGTTGATCAGATTTGCAAAGCAGCAACTTGGTCTTCTTTGCATACATTTACTAAATTCTACCATTTTGATGCGTTTGCTTCTTCGGAAGCAGTTTTTGGTAGGAAAGTTCTTCAGGCAGCTGTTTCAGTTTGATTCTTCTGCTTATGATTTAAGTTTTTCTTTTTTGAGAATAAACTTATATTTGGGTTGTGGATTTATTTTTTTCAGTGAAATGGCTGTTTTTATTTTGTCCCTCCCTCTCTAGTGACTCTTGTGTTTAGTTCCACATCTTGGGTATTGCTATCCCATACGTCACTAGCTCATGGACTCTTGCCAATTACATGAAAGAAAACATAATTTATGTAAGAATTTACCTGATAAATGCATTTCTTTCATATTGGCAAGAGTCCATGAGGCCCACCCTTTTTTATGGTGGTTATGATTTTTTTGTATAAAGCACAATTATTTCCAAATTCCGTTGTTGATGCTTTTTACTCCTTTATCACCCCACTTCTTGGCTATTCGTTAAACTGAATTGTGGGTGTGGTGAGGGGTGTATTTATAGGCATTTTGAGGTTTGGGAAACTTTGCCCCTCCTGGTAGTATTGTATATCCCATACTTCACTAGCTCATAGACTCTTGCCAATATGAAAGAAATGAATTTATCAGGTACGTTCTTACATAAATTATGTTTTTTATTTGGCTAGAGTATGGAAGAGAGGTCTGTTAAATACATTTAGATTTTTTGATAATCCCTATAATCTTAAAAGTGTAATTTTAAATACATTTTAAATAATTTAATTTCCAAGTTATTTTTAGCCTCATGTCTCCCTGGATGATGCTGTTTAGACTATGTCACAGTTTTCCCTCCTGACGTCCCAAGCCTTTGTATAGCGTCACATGCAGTGCCCTGCGGTTCCTCTCTATCTCCAGGAGGAGTTAATTGCTTGCAGAATGGTTTGCCCAGGTATTTTCGGATATCTGTGGCATTATCTGTTTTTCCTATCTTAAAGGGAAATCGCAAGAGGAAGTTTAACGAATCAGATAGTAAGGTTTCTGCTCCGCTTGCTGCTACGCATATTTGCCCCTCTTATAGTCCGATGAGAAGGATAGTCGGTAGCATCTGAGGATTAAAGCTCCAAATTGGACAGTATAATTCCTTCATCTGGTTCTGAAGTAGTTCTCTTCAGATTCAAGCCTCAACTCATTTGTGTATTATTTAAGAGGGGTTGGCTACTGGATAGACCTTGGCTCCCCTGTTGTCAATCATCATAATCTAGTAAATTTAATATAGACTAAGATTAATTGTGAAAACTTTTCCTGTTCCCGTGCTAGGAGAATTTTCTCAGGTATGGGAGAAGTCAATGATTCCATTTTCCCCATCTCCTTTCAGTAATAAGCTGTCTCCTTTAAATGTCATGGCACAGGATGCTTGAAGCAGTAGGGGCCATTGATATTCTGGTTAAGAGATTGTCAATCCATATAGAGGATAGATGCTCTTTTAAAGGATGGAAGCCTTTATGGACAAGTGCGGCATCCTTTTGGTGCAACGCCTTGTCTGATTTCATTTGGAGGACTCCATGAGAAGATCCAGGACAGAGAAGGGCTGTAAGGCCAATCTTTTATTTATGTTGCTTCCTTCGTAAATTCAGGAAGTCTTCCTCTTTGTCTTCCAAGCAGGAGCAGTTCAAGTCCTCTTGGATACCCAGTCTGTCTTGGATCAGGGGAAGTAATTAAGGAAACCTGCAGCTAACTCTCATTCAGCATGTAGGCTTTGCCCCGGAGCAAGAATTGGGTCCTGTAGGGGGCAGTCTATCTCAGTTTTTTCATGCCTGGATATGAGATGCCCTAGATCCCTAAAATGCTGTAGATATAGTATTCCAGGGTTACGAATTGGAATTCAACTCCTTCCTCCCAGGAACAGGTTCCACCTCTCAAGTTTATCTGTAGACCAGATAAGAAGAGAGGCGTTCTTGAAATTTGTTCAGGATCTTCCTCCCTGGGAGTAATTGTTCCAGTTTTGGAACAGAGTTTAGTTTCTTTTTCATGCTATCTGGGAATAAAGAGGGAACTTTTAGTCTTAATTTAGACAGTAAATGTCTAACCAAGGTTCTCAGAGTACTGTTTTCTTCAAGATGGAGACTATTCGCTCCATTCTTCCTTGGTGCAAGAGGGTCAGTTTATAACGACCTTAGACTTTAAGGATGCGGTTCCTTAGGTTCCCATTCAATTATCTCAGATATTCTGAGTTTTTGCGTTAACGGCCAAACTCTTTCAGTTTGTGGTTCAACAATGGCTTTGAACAAACTGAAAGAGTTGGGCTGCAATTCGGTCCCGGGATTGCAAGGGCGTCCCTCCTGGATGTCCTATTGGTTCAGGCACCATCTTTCTACAAGCAAGATCTCATTCAGAGTTTTTTGTTGGCTTATTAGTTTCACGTATGGAAGTGGAGCTGGAAAGGAGCTCCCTTGTCCCAACTACAAGGGTAGTGTGCTTAGGGACTATAATTTATTCCTTATCAATGAAAATCTGTCTGACGGAGGTCAGAAGAGCCAAAATCCTTCCTCGTGCCTCTCTCTTCAGTCTATTGTTCGACAATCAGTGGCTCTGTGTATGGAGGTGATTGGTCTGATGGTGATTTCTATGGACATCATTCCCTTGCTCTGTTGGTATATACCAGGTTATAAATATAATTTATTTACTATTATTATTTTTTAACATAACTTCCAATTAAAATGTATATACGAAACAATTGAAATTAATATTTATTCCTAAATTCTTGAGATTAGTTAAATTTATAAACACATTGAAATATATTTATATAGAAACTACATTGTGAATCAATTATACACGCTTATGCAGTTACAATATTCTTTACAAAGTAAACCAAAAATATATCTCTAAAGTGAACCTGCTTACAATGAATCACATTAAAATATCACAATAAAATACCATAATCTTCTATGATTAGCCAATAACTCTAATTCAATGGATTACAATCTTATTTTGCTTAATTTACAACAATCAGAGATTTAAATACAATAACCAATTTTGTAATATCTCACAATAGCTGTAAATAACTTAATAAACACCAGAGAGATTTACTTACAATAATAACCCTGACTTAGAGATATGAAAGACAAAATACCTTTATCTAGCAAATAAGATTACTTAGCATCAATATGACTAGTTGTAAACTACACAGGATTATGAACATGAACTTAAAATACAAAGTGCCCTTTTAAATCACCAGCTTCAATTAAACTATAGCTATAGAATACATTTGATTTAAATATTATATATACTTAACAATTGCTTATACTTTACCAGATAACCAAATGAATGCTCAGCTTCTTCTGATAAGTCCAGTTCACTTCATAAATAATAAAGGTATTTGCAATTTAGAGAATAAAAGGTTTAGGCCCAATGTTGCTTTCTGTAAACCAAGGCAGCAAGATAAGTCAGAGTTAAAACTCAGCAGTATGACCCTTTTTTGCTCTGTGCAAAAGACTATAATCATGTGAAAAGTCCCACATTTTTTTTATTCTAATCATTGGTGAATAATCGGATACGCCCTTACTGAAGCTTGTCTGATAGGCCCTTAACATAGCTGAGCATTGATTGGCCCTCTGAGCTGAACATATCATTGGTCACCTTGGAAACGCCTCCCTGAGCAGCAAAACATCTCTTGGCTACAATACCATTCCTCAACCATAGGTGGCAGCAGACAACCAGAAATGCAGTCTCACCATCAATACTGCTACAGTTTAATATCTAAAAGAAATTTTTTATCAAATACACTATACAATTTACAGCATCAACAATTCACATGATCAATACACATGGGACCATATAGTGCCACTTTGTCTGACCATCTCAATACCAAAAATGATATACAGTATATTTTAGAAGATGCCTCTAAAGTTGCATTTTTATGGGGGACTAGTAGTATCAATCAATAAAATATATATGTCTATCTGACTTATTCTGTATATCAGTTCATTTGATATACTGGTACATATTTTATTTCCTAGTCACATCTTATATCATAGATATACATGAGCATATTATAGTTATTTATTAATATATGTCTCAACAGTGCCCAAGACATGGGCTCAAAATTTATGATGCATCTATATGTCAACTCATAGCATCTTATTTAGAACCCTCATCTTCACATCAGTTCTTCCCTGTAATGTTCATTAGATTTCTGGAAAACAAAGAAAAATGTATTTATCTTGAAATAAACTGGTTAAACATTTTTAATTGACTACATAGCTACTTATTAAATTCAGCAAATACTTATCTAAGATGTTATTGTCAGGCATCTCTTCTCAGATCCACAAATATACATTTCTTTCATGTAATTAGCAAGAGTCCATGAGCTAGTGACGTATGGGATATACATTCCTACCAGGAGGGGCAAAGTTTCCCAAACCTCAAAATGCCTATAAATACACCCCTCACCACACCCACAATTCAGTTTTACAAACTTTGCCTCCTATGGAGGTGGTGAAGTAAGTTTGTGCTAGATTCTACGTTGATATGCGCTCCGCAGCAAGTTGGAGCCCGGTTTTCCTCTCAGCGTGCAGTGAATGTCAGAGGGATGTGAGGAGAGTATTGCCTATTTGAATGCAGTGATCTCCTTCTACGGGGTCTATTTCATAGGTTCTCTGTTATCGGTCGTAGAGATTCATCTCTTACCTCCCTTTTCAGATCGACGATATACTCTTATTTATATATACCATTACCTCTGCTGATTTTCGTTTCAGTACTGGTTTGGCTTTCTACAAACATGTAGATGAGTGTCCTGGGGTAAGTAAATCTTATTTTCTGTGACACTCTAAGCTATGGTTGGGCACTTTATTTATAAAGTTCTAAATATATGTATTTAAACATTTATTTGCCTTGACTCAGAATGTTCAACATTCCTTATTTTCAGACAGTCAGTTTCATATTTGGGATAATGCATTTGAATCAATCATTTTTTCTTACCTTAAAAATTTGACTTTTTTTCCCTGTGGGCTGTTAGGCTCGCGGGGGCTGAAAATGCTTCATTTTATTGCGTCATTCTTGGCGCTGACTTTTTTGGCGCAAAAAATCTTTTCTGTTTCCGGCGTCATACGTGTCGCCGGAAGTTGCGTCATTTTTTGACGTCCTTTTGCGCCAAAAATGTCGGCGTTCCGGATGTGGCGTCAATTTTGGCGCCAAAAAGCATTTAGGCGCCAAACAATGTGGGCGTATTATTTGGTGCCAAAAAATATGGGCGTCGCTTTTGTCTCCACATTATTTCAGTCTCATTTTTTCTTTGCTTCTGGTTACTAGAAGCTTGTTTATTGGCATTTTTTCCCATTCCTGAAACTGTCATTTAAGGAATTTGATCAATTTTGCTTTATATGTTGTTTTTTCTCTTACATATTGCAAGATGTCTCACGTTGCATCTGAGTCAGAAGATACTTCAGGAAAATCGCTGTCTAGTGCTGGAACTACCAAAGCTAAGTGTATCTGCTGTAAACGTTTGGTAGCTATTCCTCCGGCTGTTGTTTGTATTAATTGTCATGACAAACTTGTTAAAGCAGATAATATTTCCTTTAGTAATGTAACATTGCCTGTTGCAGTTCCCTCAACATCTAAGGTGCAGAATGTTCCTGATAACATAAGAGATTTTGTTTCTGAATCCATCAAGAAGGCTATGTCTGTTATTTCTCCTTCTAGTAAACATAAAAAATCTTTTAAAACTTCTCTCTCTACAGATGAATTTTTAAATGAACATCATCATTCTGATTCTGATGACTCTTCTGGTTCAGAGGATTCTGTCTCGGAGATTGATGCTGATAAATCTTCATATTTATTTAAAATGGAATTTATTCGTTCTTTACTTAAAGAAGTACTAATTGCTTTAGAAATAGAGGATTCTGGTCCTCTTGATACTAATTCTAAACGTTTAGATAAGGTATTTAAATCTCCTGTGGTTATTCCAGAAGTTTTTCCTGTTCCTAATGCTATTTCTGAAGTAATTTCCAGAGAATGGGATAAATTGGGTAATTCATTTACTCCTTCTAAACGTTTTAAGCAATTATATCCTGTGCCGTCTGACAGATTAGAATTTTGGGACAAAATCCCTAAAGTCGATGGGGCTATTTCTACCCTTGCTAAACGTACTACTATTCCTACGTCAGATGGTACTTCGTTTAAAGATCCTTTAGATAGGAAAATTGAATCCTTTCTAAGAAAAGCTTATCTGTGTTCAGGTAATCTTCTTAGACCTGCTATATCTTTGGCTGATGTTGCTGCAGCTTCAACTTTTTGGTTGGAAACTTTAGCACAAGTAACAGATCATGATTCTCATAATATTATTATTCTTCTTCAGCATGCTAATAATTTTATCTGTGATGCCATTTTTTATATTATCAGAGTTGATGTCAGGTTTATGTCTCTAGCTATTTTAGCTAGAAGAGCTTTATGGCTTAAAACTTGGAATGCTGATATGGCTTCTAAATCAACTCTACTTTCCATTTCTTTCCAGGGTAACAAATTATTTGGTTCTCAGTTGGATTCTATTATCTCAACTGTTACTGGTGGGAAAGGAACTTTTTTACCACAGGATAAAAAATCTAAGGGTAAAAACAGGGCTAATAATCGTTTTCGTTCCTTTCGTTTCAACAAAGAACAAAAGCCTGATCCTTCATCCTCAGGAGCAATTTCAGTTTGGAAACCATCTCCAGTCTGGAATAAATCCAAGCCTTCTAGAAAGGCAAAGCCTGCTTCTAAGTCCACATGAAGGTGTGGCCCTCATTCCAGCTCAGCTGGTAGGGGGCAGGTTACATTTTTTCAAAGAGATTTGGATCAATTCTGTTCACAATCTTTGGATTCAGAACATTGTTTCAGAAGGGTACAGAATTGGTTTCAAGATGAGACCTCCTGCAAAGAGATTTTTTCTTTCCCGTGTCCCAGTAAATCCAGTGAAAGCTCAAGCATTTCTGAATTGTGTTTCAGATCTAGAGTTGGCTGGAGTAATTATGCCAGTTCCAGTTCTGGAACAGGGGATGGGGTTTTATTCAAATCTCTTCATTGTACCAAAGAAGGAGAATTCCTTCAGACCAGTTCTGGATCTAAAAATATTGAATCGTTATGTAAGGATACCAACGTTCAAGATGGTAACTGTAAGGACTATCTTGCCTTTTGTTCAGCAAGGGCATTTTATGTCCACAATAGATTTACAGGATGCATATCTGCATATTCCGATTCATCCAGATCATTATCAGTTCCTGAGATTCTCTTTTCTGGACAAGCATTACCAGTTTGTGGCTCTGCCGTTTGGCCTAGCTACAGCTCCAAGAATTTTTACAAAGGTTCTCGGTGCCCTTCTGTCTGTAATCAGAGAACAGGGTATTGTGGTATTTCCTTATTTGGACGATATCTTGGTACTTGCTCAGTCTTTACATTTAGCAGAATCTCATACCAATCGACTTGTGTTGTTTCTTCAAGATCATGGTTGGAGGATCAATTCACCAAAAAGTTCATTGATTCCTCAGACAAGGGTAACCTTTCTGGGTTTCCAGATAGATTCAGTGTCCATGACTCTGTCTTTAACAGACAAGAGACGTCTAAAATTGATTTCGGCTTGTTGAAACCTTCAGTCACAATCATTCCCTTCGGTAGCCTTATGCATGGAAATTCTAGGTCTTATGACTGCTGCATCGGACGCAATCCCCTTTGCTCGTTTTCACATGCGACCTCTTCAGCTCTGTATGCTGAATCAATGGTGCAAGGATTACACAAAGATATCTCAATTAATATCTTTAAAACCGATTGTACGACACTCTTTAACGTGGTGGACAGATCACCATCGTTTAATTCAGGGGGCTTCTTTTGTGCTTCCGACCTGGACTGTAATTTCAACAGATGCAAGTCTCACAGGTTGGGGAGCTGTGTGGGGATCTCTGACGGCACAAGGAGTTTGGGAATCTCAGGAGGTGAGATTACCGATCAATATTTTGGAACTCCGTGCAATTTTCAGAGCTCTTCAGTCTTGGCCTCTTCTGAAGAGAGAATCGTTCATTTGTTTTTAGACAGACAATGTCACTACTGTGGCATACATCAATCATCAAGGAGGGACTCACAGTCCTCTGGCTATGAAAGAAGTATCTCGAATTCTGGTTTGGGCGGAATCCAGCTCTTGTCTAATCTCTGCAGTTCATATCCCAGGTATAGACAATTGGGAAGCGGATTATCTCAGTCGCCAAACGTTGCATCCGGGCGAATGGTCTCTTCACCCAGAGGTATTTCTTCAGATTGTTCAAATGTGGGAGCTTCCAGAAATAGATCTGATGGCGTCTCATCTAAACAAGAAACTTCCCAGGTATCTGTCCAGATCCCGGGATCCTCAGGCGGAAGCAGTGGATGCATTATCACTTCCTTGGAAGTATCATCCTGCTTATATCTTTCCGCCTCTAGTTCTTCTTCCAAGAGTAATCTCCAAGATTCTGAAGGAATGCTCGTTTGTTCTGCTGGTAGCTCCGGCATGGCCTCACAGGTTTTGGTATGCGGATCTTGTCCGGATGGCCTCTTGCCATCCGTGGACTCTTCCGCTACGACCAGACCTGTCGCAAGGTCCTTTTTTCCATCAGGATCTCAAATCCTTAAATTTAAAGGTATGGAGATTGAACGCCTGATTCTTGGTCAAAGAGGTTTCTCTGACTCTGTGATTAATACTATGTTACAGGCTCGTAAATCTGTATCCAGAGAGATATATTATAGAGTCTGGAAGACTTATATTTCTTGGTGTCTTTCTCATAATTTTTCTTGGCATTCTTTTAGAATTCCGAGAATTTTACAGTTTCTTCAGGATGGTTTAGATAAAGGTTTATCCGCAAGTTCTTTGAAAGGACAAATCTCTGCTCTTTCTGTTCTTTTTCACAGAAAGATTGCTAATCTTCCTGATATTCATTGTTTTGTACAAGCTTTGGTTCGTATAAAACATGTCATTAAGTCAATTTCTCCTCCTTGGAGTTTGAATTTGGTTCTGGGGGCTCTTCAAGCTCCTCCGTTTGAACCTATGCATTCATTGGACATTAAATTACTTTCTTGGAAAGTTTTGTTCCTTTTGGCAATCTCTTCTGCCAGAAGAGTTTCTGAATTATCTGCTCTTTCTTGTGAGTCTCCTTTTCTGATTTTTCATCAGGATAAGGCAGTGTTGCGAACTTCTTTTGAATTTTTACCTAAAGTTGTGAATTCTAACAACATTAGTAGGGAAATTGTGGTTCCTTCATTATGTCCTAATCCTAAGAATTCTAAGGAGAAATCATTGCATTCTTTGGATGTTGTTAGAGCTTTGAAATATTATGTTGAAGCTACTAAGTCTTTCCGAAAGACTTCTAGTTTATTTGTTATCTTTTCTGGTTCTAGAAAAGGCCAGAAAGCTTCTGCCATTTCTTTGGCATCTTGGTTGAAATCTTTAATTCATCTTGCCTATGTTGAGTCGGGTAAATCTCCGCCTCAAAGGTATACAGCTCATTCTACTAGGTCAGTTTCTACTTCCTGGGCGTTTAGGAATGAAGCTTCGATTGATCAGATTTGCAAAGCAGCAACTTGGTCCTCTTTGCATACTTTTACTAAATTCTACCATTTTGATGTATTTTCTTCTTCTGAAGCAGTTTTTGGTAGAAAAGTACTTCAGGCAGCGGTTTCAGTTTGAATCTTCTGCTTATGTTTTTCATTAAACTTTATTTTGGGTGTGGATTAGTTTCAGCAGGAATTGGCTGTCTTTATTTTATCCCTCCCTCTCTAGTGACTCTTGCGTGGAAAGATCCACATCTTGGGTAATCATTATCCCATACGTCACTAGCTCATGGACTCTTGCTAATTACATGAAAGAAAACATAATTTATGTAAGAACTTACCTGATAAATTCATTTCTTTCATATTAGCAAGAGTCCATGAGGCCCACCCTTTTTGTGGTGGTTATGATTTTTTTGTATAAAGCACAATTATTTCAATTCCTTATTTTATATGCTTTCGCACTTTTTTATCACCCCACTTCTTGGCTATTCGTTAAACTGAATTGTGGGTGTGGTGAGGGGTGTATTTATAGGCATTTTGAGGTTTGGGAAACTTTGCCCCTCCTGGTAGGAATGTATATCCCATACGTCACTAGCTCATGGACTCTCGCTAATATGAAAAAAATGAATTTATCAGGTAAGTTCTTACATAAATTATGTTTTTTTATACAATACTGAGGTATACCATAACTGAAAAATAAACATAAATTGTACTTTAAAATTAATTTCAAAGGTACAATGCAACATATGTTTCTGCTAGCTAGCATGATGTGTCTTTGAGGTTCAGGGGCAATAAACAGGCCTGTGCTAATTACTACATCCTCAAAATTTCTGTTTACTTATCTGACTTTATGTACAGAATCATGTCTCCACCACCCCAGGATGCATCCTGGCTTGGGTAATTACCAGGCCCATGTTTACCCTTCCTGTGGAGCTATGAGCTTCAAAGCATTAATTAGTGATCTATCTTCACTAATTGAACAAATTAAACAATTTTATCTCTTTTGTTCTCAACTTGTCTTAAGCAGTGAGGGGACATGGGCTATAGTGAGACCAATTCATATCAAATTAGATATTAGCCAAAAATTAAATTTATGCTTACCTGATACATTTTGTTTGTTTCTTGACACAGTGAGTCCACGAATCATCATAATTACTATTGGGAATATCACTCCTGGCCTGCAGGAGGAGGCACAGAGCACCACAGCCAAAGCTGTTAAATACCACTCCCTTTATCCACAACCCCCAGTCATTCAACCAAAGGGAAAGGAGAAAGGAAAGTAATATAAGGTGCAGAGGTGCCTGAGGTTTATGAAAAAATAAACTGTCTGCAAATACAGGATGGGGCCGTGGACTCAGTGTCAAGAAAGAAACAAATTTATCAGGTAAGCATAAATTTCATTTTCTTTCTAATGACATGGTGAGTCTATGGATCATCATAATTACTATTGGGAATCAATACCCAAGCTAGAGGACACAGATGATAAGGGAGGGACGAGACAGTTAGCCTAAACAGAAGGCACCACTGCTTGAAGAACCTTTCTCCCAAAAACAGCTTCAGCCGAAGCAAAAGTATCAAATTTGTAAAATTTAGAAAAAGTATATAAAGATGACCAAGGGGCAGCCTTGCAAATCTGATCTACAGAAGCACCATTTTTGAACGCCCAAGTAGAAGAAACAGCCCTCGTGGAATGAGCCGTGATTCTCACAGGAGGCTGCTGACCAGCAGTCTCATATGCCAAGCGAGTAACACTCCTCAACCAACATGAAAGAGAAGTAGCTGTAGCTTTCTGACCTTTACGTTTCACAGAAAAAACAACAAATAAGGAAGAAGACTGGCGAAAATCCTTAGTCGCCTGCAAATAATAATTCAATGCACGAACTACATCCAGATTGTGCAACAAACGTTCTTTATGCGAAGAATGATTAGGACACAAAGAGGGAACCACAATTTTCTTATAAATATTCTTATCAGAAACAACCTTGGGAAGAAAACCTAAAGCAGTACGAAGTACTACCTTATCAGAATGAAAAATAAGGAAAGGAGACTCGCATTGCAACGCAGAGAGCTCCGAAACCCTTTGAGCCGAAGAGATAGCAACCAAAAACAAAACCTTCCAGGTTAACAACTTAATATCCAAAGAATGCATAGGCTCAAACGGAGCCTTTTGAAGGACTCTGAGAACTAAATTAAGACTCCAAGGAGGAGTCCCAAACTTAAACATAGGCCGAATTCTAACCAAGGCCTGACAAAAAGACTGAACATCTGGCACATCCGCCAGTCGTTTATGTAACAAAATAGATGAAGCAGAAATTTGACCCTTCAAGGTACTAGCAGACAAACCTTTCTCCAGACCCTCCTGGAGAAAAGACAAAATCCTAGGAATCCTAACTCTACTCCAAGAGTAGCCCTTAGATTCACAACAATACAGTTATTTACGCCATATCTTCTAATAAATCTTTCTAGTCACAGGCTTACGTGCCTGAATCATAGTCTCAATAACCGACTCAGAAAAACCACGCTTAGATAGAATCAAGCGTTCAATCTCCAAGCAGTCAGCTTCAGAGAAACAAGATTTGGATGAAGTAAGGGCCCCTGAAGTAGAAGGTCCTTCCTTAATGGAAGACTCCACAGTGGAGACAATGACATCTCCACCAGATCCTGCGAGACCAAGCCGGAGCAATGAGAATCACTGACGCCCTCTCCTGTTTGATCCGAGCAATGACCCGAGGAAGAAGAGCAAACAGAGGAAACACATACCACAGACTGAACCTCCAATGCACTGCTAGGGCATCTATTAGAACAGCCTGAGGATCCCTTGACCTCGATCCATACTTTGGAAGCTTGGCATTGTGACTAGATGCCATAAGATCCAATTCTGGGAGACCCCATTTGAGAATCAAACTGGAAAATGCCTCTGGATGAAGCTCCCACTCACCCGGATGAAAAGACTGTCTGCTCAGAAAATCCGCTTCCCAGTTGTCCACCCCTGGAATATGGATCGCAGACAGACAACAATTGTGAGCCTCCGCATACTGAATAATCCTGGCTACTTCCTTCATCGCCAAGGTCCTCAATAAGGTAGACTATATACGAGAGGCAAAGCGACAGCTTGATGATGGTCAGTGTTATTCTGAGCTATCTGTGAATCCAACAGGTCGCTTTCAGACAGAGTTGATGCACCTTCCTGATGAAGGTGTGGAGGAAGGCTGTATGGATACAGATACTGCAGCTTACATCTATGTGGAACATCCAGTTACTCCTGTATTCCACCACCTCCCGAAGGTGCACAAGTCTCTCTCTTGAATGTCAAAGGACGTCCCATTGTTAGTGGCATTGGGTCACTCTTTGAACACCTTTCCCAGTGGTTAGATATGATACTACATCCCTTTGTTGAGGTTCTACCGTGCTTCCTTAGGGATACTAAACACCTTATGAATTTGGTGCAGGATGTTACTTGGAGGGAAGGTGTTCACATTTGGGCGACTGTTGATGTTACGGCCCTGTACTCCTCTATACCGAACTCTAGAGGAATGGAAGCACTGTCATTCTTTCTAAAGAATTGGTCATCTTTTACAGCGGGCTTCCAGGACTATGTCCTTCGGGTGTCTGAGTTTCTGTTGACCCATAACTTTTTTGAGTTTGAAGGTCAGTTTTATCTCCAGAGATGTGCGACAGCGATGGGGGCAAAATTTGCCCCTTCTATGCCAACCTGTTTATGGGTTGGTGGGAGCTGTCCCACATCTTTGGAGATAATAACCGGTATCGACATTGCATTACCTTCTATCGCCGCTTTATCGACAATTTGATATTTATATGGGAGGGTAGCCTAGCTGACCTGGAAATGTTCGTGCAAGAACTCAATTCTAATGATATGGGCCTCAGATTTACTAGTGATCTGCAACTGGATAAAATTAATTTTTTGGATGTAGTACTGAGTGGGAGCCCTGATGGATCTGTAAGAACTAATCTATATAGAAAACCTATATAGGGCAATTCGTTATTGCACGCAAGGAGCTGTCACCCTAAACATGTGCCGTATGGAATAGCTAAGGGGCAGCTCATGAGGGCCAAATGGAATTGCTCTGATGTTGGAGAGAGTGAGATACAAATGACAGAGGTGAGAAGGTGCCTCATCCAAAGAGGCTACTCGAGAAAGGTAGTGGCCAGGGCACAGAGAAATGTAAATAAAATTAGTAGATCAGATCTACTTATGGATAAACAACAGGACAGCAAAAGTGTTCACAAAGGTTTAACATTTGTAACGGAGTATAGTACACAATATGAGGAGATTTGTAAACATTATCAAGCACCATTTTGGTATGTTGATTGCTGATGATAGGCTCATATATTGTGTAAAAGAAGGGCTAAGATGCTCCTATCGAAGAAACAGAACACTAGGGAATATTCTATCTCCAACTGTTCTCCGTAAGACTATTTCTTCGGGCAGTGCTTGGATTGCCAGCAAAGGCTCCTACAAATGTGGGAGCTCCAGATGTGGAGCATGTGACTATCTAACTGTGTCTGATCGCTTTCGATCTGCGGTTACTGATAAGGTTTATGACATAAACTTTTGCTTGAATTCTACTTCAACATATGTCGTGTACTGTATAACTTGCACATTTTGTGGAAAGCAGTACGTTGGGCTCACCACCAGAGATATTAGGACTAGGATTAGAGAACACCTATCCACCATTAGAGTGGGAAAAGCAACTACTCCGCTGGTAAACCATTTTTCACAGACTCATAATAAGGACCTAAAAAGTTTTTCCTGGCAACCCATAGATATGGTGCCTAGACCTAAGAGAGGAGGTGATCGAGAAGTTGCAGTATGCAAAAGAGAGATGCTATGGATTTTTAAATTAGAAACCAGAGTTCCAAATGGATTGAACTCTGAGTTTGATCTTATTAATTATTGGGAATAGCACACTCATACTCATCTTCAATGTCAATTATGTACCACTTATAATATAACATGCCGTGTTAGGTTATTAACGTCACCCACTCTGGGTTTTGTCAGAGTGCATTTGTATATATGAGCTTGGTTGGCTCTGGTATCATTGAATGATACCTATGCATCTAGACGTACCATATATAATATAACATGACATGTTAGGCTATGAACGCTACCAATTTTGGGCTATTCAGAGTGCATTTGTATATATGAGCTTGGTTAGCTCTGGTACCATTGAATGATACCTATGCATTTAGCTGTAGACGTATTAAACATTTTGGTACACTTGGCAATATGCATATTTTGCACTACTCAAGACTAGTTATATCCCCCCTCTCTTTTGTGTATACATATACTTTTGTTTATACATATATTTCTTAGATATTTATTAGTTAATTAATATCCCTTGTTTGTTTATTTATACACACAATTTTTTCCTAGGTATGTCTTGAAATTCCTCTCCTGTACTTGTAGGGTTAAATAAATCTCTGGGTGTATTGTTGTTTTTAACGATGTGCCTTTTAACCAATGATATTGTTGCAATGATGTATATATTGTACACCTGTGGCTGGCTTCAGTATGCTATGATTACGGCCCTGCCGAAACGCGTAAGCTCTGCCAGCCAGAGGTACCCTACCTCTAGTTTGTAAAGATTTCTGCATGCCCTATATTTTATTTGGCCTAATAAAGGTTATGTTTTATTTTTACATCTAACGCTCTCATCTCATTCTTTGTGGACTTATCGTTTGCCTGGGAGAGCGTTAGTACCCTGCTTTGTCCCTTTAATATTCTCCAGAAGGACTCTTTACTGCACTGCCTTTGCAGCCTTATTGAAGCGTTGGTGGATATCGGTGATGGTGTACCTATGTGCACACAGGTCAGAGGTGTGATCCTATAGGAGGAGATCCGTGAGTGAGGTCGGATATGTCATCTGCTGTGCCGCCCGGTTGGAGGAAGTTTGTGAGTAACTTTGGATACGCCACCTGGTTTGGCGTTGTTACACGCTCGCTCTGTAAAAGATCCGGTGAAACTTCAGCAGCTTGCACGGATGCACCATATGGCTAACGAGTGACTGAAGGAACGTCCGTTGCACCACTACTCGTATCCCTCCCAGGACCTCGCTTATACCCGTTGATTATCTGAGCACGGTGAGGAGGAGGTGAGATTTGTATTGTCTCCATTGCACACTTATCAGTGACTTTTGCATGCAGACTGATTTACCTTTTGTACATATTACTCCTCTATTTGATTGGTGTTTATTTGAGATGGGACATTTCATGTGCTAAATTGTTTGGGTATTTTACTCCCTCACTATCCTCTCTTGTTTGGTACCTGCTGGACAACAGCCACCTAAGAGAATTACAGCTCGCTCCACTAGGGCGGTGTTTTCTGCTTGGGCCTTCAAGAAATAGGCCTCTGTAGAACAGATTTGTAAGGTGGCGACTTGGCCTTCTTTGCTCACTTTTGCTTAAGTCTATGAGTTTGATTCTTTTGTCTTGGGTGAGGTTTTCTTTTGGGAGAAAGGGTCTTCAAGCAGCGGTGCCTTCTGTTTAGATTACCTGTCTTGTCCCTCCCGTATCATCTGTGTCCTCTAGCTTGGGTATTGATTCTCAACAGTAATTAATGATGATCCGTGGACTCACTGTGTCATTAGAAAGAAAACAAAATTTATGCTTACCTGATAAATGTATTTTTTTTCTTGACACAGTGAGTCCACGGTCCTCCCTGTTTTGCACACAGTTTTTTTATATAAACCTCAGGCAACTTTGCACCTTGTGTTATTTCCTTTCTCTCCTTTTCCTTCGGTCGAATGACTGGGGTTTGTGGGAAGGGAAGGGATACTTAACAGCTCTGCTGTGGTGCTCTTTGCCTCCTCCTGCTGGCCAGGAGTAATATGTAATATTCCCAACAGTAATTGATAATGATCTGTGGACTCACCGTGTCAAGAAAGAAATAAATTTATCAGGTAAGCATACATTTTGATTTTTTTATAGTATTCCCAAAATGTGGAGGCTATTTCTCTGCTATCATGAATATCTAAGGAATTGGGAGTAGCTATACGGTGTATATAGGAATTGAGTTATCTCTGACAAAGGGCCCTCGCCAACATGGTACCTGTTTTGTTTCCCTCAGTGAAGTAACTTCTTTAAAAAGCCCTTTTCAGTGCCTCTTTGTGTAGGTATGAGTTGAAGTCTGCTCTAGCTGTGGATAAGTCCTTAAGAAGCACTCCATCTGAAGGGGATTGGTTATGATTTTTTTTAAGTTATTTAATTTGAGAATTAAGCTATTGTATTCTTGTCTTTTAGATTTTGTTAAGATCGTCTTGTGTTTTAGGAATTCCCACTTAGTACTGCTTTGTGTGCATCCCATATAGTGTTAGGACCGATAGTGTTGTCACTCTGATGAAAAGAGAAATATTCAAAGAGTGTGCTAGAATTTTTTTTTGTAGCGAGTGTATTTTTTAAGAGGGATTCATCCAGTCTCCACTCCAGCAGTATTGGGTAAGAGGAGCAGAAGGCCCTGACATCTCAAGAACCATCATAGAATGGTCTGACCCGGGGAGTGGGTGAAATTGAGGTTGATTCAAGCAAATGTAAGCTTAATTGGTTTAAGAGGATATAATCAATTCTCAAAGTTTTTTGCGGATGTGAATAAAAAGTGTACTCCCTGGTGTGTGGATGCTGTAAGCGCCATGCGTCAAAAAGCGCCTGGGGTCTCAGTCTTGCATTAATATTTTGGATAGTTGATAAGGGGACACTGCTATGCCTGTGGAAGGAGTCCATACTTGGGGAAAGGGCTACATTGAAGTCTCTAGCCAAGAGGATAATGCCTTTTGTAAGTGGTATAAGTGTTTCAAGTGTTTACCGAAAAATTTTTGCTTGACCTTTATTTGGGGCATATTTGTTAACCAGCGTGACCTGTTGATTATATAGCATACCAATTAAGATCAGTAATCTGCCTTCACTGTCCGAGTGTTTAGATGTAAGATAAAAAGGGAGACGCCTATGTAGCAAAATGCCAACTCCATGTTATGGTTATAGAATCCCATGAGGTAAAAGCTGGAGGAGCATGCCGGAGCCTGTGTATTGCAGAAATGGGTCTCTTGTATAAAAACAATATCTCCACCTTGCTTATGGAACCAATTAAGAGCAATGGAACATTTTGTGGGGGAGTTGAGGCCCTTTACGTTTTGGGATAAGATTTTTATTTTAGGGTGACTCATGGGACTAATATTTGGATAGGTGTAAAAGCGTGTCTGAAAATAGGTTTATAGGTTATTTGATGTAAAGTGTAGTGCCTAAGCCATTTAGGGCTCTGATAGTTATACTCACATTTGAAGATAGCATCATGCAGTATACTCACAGGAAGGGAGGATAAGGAAAGGGGAGGCAGAAAGGTAAGAATGAGTAGAAGACCCGGGTACCTGTATCTGGTAGAGGAAAATAATTTAAAAAACATAAATTAATGAGAGAGAAATAGAACACAATATTAAACAACGGTTTCACCTTTAAAGGGACACTGAACCCAAATTTTTTCTTTCATGATTCAGATAGAGCATGTAATTGTAAGCAACTTTCTAATTTACTTCTATTATCAATTTTTCTTAATTCTCTTGCAATCTTTATTTGAAAAGAAGGCATCTCAGCTAAGGAGCCAGCAAATTGTGGGTTCAGAACCATGGACAGCACTTGTTTAAAGGTGCTGTCTAATCAGCAAGGACAACCCAGGTTGTTTACCTAAAATGGGCCGGCATCTAAACTTACATTCTTGCTTTTCAAATAAGCATACCAAGAAAATGAAGACAATTTGATAATAGGAGTAAATTAGAAAGTTGCTTAAAATTGCATGCTCTATCTAAATCACAAAATATTTTTTTTGGCTACAGTGTCCCTTTAATGATAATAATTTTAAACAATAATTTGTGGAACGGATGAAACAAGGATAAAGTGGGTATTAGTAGCTCTTTGTTTTGCACAAGAGCTGTAAACAGGATAGAAACCTTTATAATAAAGCTAATGTTTTGGGAATATGTCGTATTTGTTCCCAGGTAATATAAAAAGGAAATAGGTATCACTCTAGGGAGAGTTATGGGTGGAATATATTAGGTCTCAAGAGATACATCTCGAACATCTTGACCCTATTATTTATACTAGCAATTAGCGAAAAAGGTTTCAGAAATTGACCCATAAAAAACGGTAGAATACTATAAGTAGTGTGAACTAGAATAACTACCAACTTTGTACTAAGACAAAACAGAACATTTCAAGAAACATTTCAAAAAGATTAAAGGCAACAGAGAGTCTTATCTGGTGTGGCCTGAATACAAATTTAGATTGCGGAAGACTTTTCCTAATATACATCTTCGTTGAAGGGTAATGTGAGTCCAATTATCTGCTCTCTATAGCGGGTTTCAGGTGTCTGGTTGTGTTTATGCAGATCCTTTCAGGGGCTCAGTTGATTCTATTCCTCTTCCTATTAACCTTGGTCCAGTTTTCTCTGCAAGGCTTGGGTGTCGAGGCGTTTAAGTGTTTTCCATATTCAGGAGTCTTCCTGCAACTTAGGAAAGGAAGGTGGTGGGATGTTGAGATTCACACAAAAAAAATCTAGGTCTTCTATAGTTCTGTAAGTAAATATCTGTGATCCTCTGAGAACTTTTAAGCAGAAGGGGAATCCCCACCTGTATGGGATCTTCAGGGCTTGAAGGTGGAGAGTGAGGTACCTGGCCTCTCATTGACAGCTTTAGCAGTCTATAGTCATGCTCCCTCAAATTCATGAGATTGTGATTTCCTGGCAGCAGCAAGGATTTTTTCCTTATATTTGTACAGCTGGAATTTTAGAATTACATTTCTGGGTGGGTCAGACTCCTTTAGAAGAGGACGTAGAGCTCTGAGGTTGTGCCTTCTGCCTCTATTGTCGAGGTCTTCTATATGCAACTGCAGGTTTTCTATAGTTGAGTAGTGGTGTTGTAGTTGTTTAGTTATTATGTCATATTCTGTATTCATGTACTCAGACCCTTCTTCCAAATATTCCACTTTACTACCCTACCCAGGTCATTTATATATTTCCTTACTTCTTTGAGCCCTTCTTTTATTAGTTGGCTGACTTGTGTCATTAGTGCTGTAAATTCCTCTTTGGTAGGCAAGAAATTTAAGTCGGCTTTGGTCAGGCGTCTAGAGTGGTCAGTTGGTATAGATGTCTGTACAGAGTCGTTTGAGTCACTAGAATTGTCCTGTGTGTCAATTTGCAGTGATGGCATGGCTTCCAGCAGTTTGAACAATTCTTTCATCACCATGTTAGAATTTTGCTGAACTTTATCAGGCTTTGATCCTTTGGTCGCTCTAGGAGCTTTTCTAACAAACATTATATTGAATATCTGTTTCAATCTTGTCAGTAGAAAGGGCTTATGGATTCTGTAATATGCAGTCAGATTTAGAAAAGCTTTTATTTCCATCTTAATATGAGAAGAGTCCACAGCTGCATTCCTTACTTGTGGGAAATACTGAACCTGGCCATCAGGAGGAGGCAAAGACTCCCCAGCCAAAGGCTTAAATACCTCCCCCACTTCCTCATAACCCCAGTCATTCTTTGCCTTTCATCACAGGAGGTTGGCAGAGAAGTATTAGAAGATTTCGGAGTAGTCTCTTATGGAGGGTAGTACTCTTCGAGATGGACTGGAGTTTTAAGTAGTCCTGTCAGCGCCTCAGTGAGAGCATGGATGAAAGTTAGAGTCCAGAGATGCAGATAGAGTCTTTCCGTGAAACCATCCCGACTCATATTAACAGCTCCATAGGCAATCAGCGTTGACGTGTTTCGCTGCCTGCTTTCTTGACTCAAGTCCATGTCAGAAGCAATGCTACTATCTGTCACACTTGAAGGGCCGTGTTCCTGTTCCACGGCGTAGATTTTGGTAAGATTGTTTCATATTTTATTCATGTATGATAACGCAAGAAGACAGGGTCACAGTGTAACTCCTTTTATCTGTGTAGAATCAAGGGTTAATATCTCCTTAGGGGGATTATTGAACAGGGGGGAATAATCTTACATGTTTATTTCATTTTATGCTGCTTTTATGTGTGAGATGTTATGGGCTCATAGGCTGTTATGGAATATACAGGTTTCAGTTTCACTTTGAGAGCCATGCAACTTACAAGCTTGGCACGCTTTCTCATAGCAGGGACGGTCCTGCATTGTGCACCATGTGATTCATTCGCTTTTTCCTGACCGGGTGTCTTTCAGAGAGGAGTCATAAATCTCTGTACTGTCTGGGTAATAGGAGGTGGGAGTGCCCCAGCCATTGGGGTATAAGGGTGCCGTTTTTTTGAATAAAATAAGATGTTTTATTACTCTAGTTCTCCGGGTATTGCACTAGCGATGGAGGATGCTGTTACTTTAGAGGGCACTCCCTCTATTCCTAATGAGTAATTCCTGTTTATATAGTGAGGAGGCCTTAGTTCTGCCCTCTCCGTTCCTAAGATAGTTTCTTTGGAAAATATCAATCAGGAGATTACTTTGTGTCTGGATCCTGCTAATTCTAAGGAACAACTTTTACATAATCTTGATGTAGTCAGAGCATTGAAGTTTTATCTTCAAGCTACTAAGGAAATCAGACAATCTTCCAGTGTATTTGTCCATTACTACTGTAGCTTTGGCCTCTTGAGTCAAACCGGTAATTCACAAGGCTTACTCTACAAGATCTGTTACTACTTCCTGAGCATTCAAAAATGATGCGTCATGGTCTTCCCTACTTACCTTTTCAAAATGTTACCGCTTTTGTAACATGGACTATCTCCTTGGGTATTAATCCCATATGTTATGGAGCCATATGGACTATCATCATACGAAAGAAAACAAATTGTATGCTTACCTAATAAAGTCTATACGCCCCGTCCGTTTCAATTTTATCATCATCCAGAAAGAAAAAAAAATGTATCAAGTAAGCCTAAATTTTGTTTTTCTCTTGTTAAGTGTATCCAGTCCACGGATCATCCATTACTTGTGGGATATATTCCCTTCCCAACAGGAAGTTGCAAGAGGATCACCCACAGCAGAGCTGCTATATAGCTCCTCCCCTCACATGTCATATCCAGTCATTCTCTTGCAACCCTCAACATAGAAGGAGGTCGTGAGAGGACTGTGGTGTTTTATACTTAGTTTATTTCTTCAATCAAAAGTTTGTTATTTTTAAATGGCACCGGAGTGTGCTGTTTTTTCTCAGGCAGTATTTGGAAGAAGAATCTGCCTGCGTTTTCTATGATCTTAGCAGAAGTAACTAAGATCCACTTGCTGTTCTCACACATTCTGAGGAGTGAGGTAACTTCAGAGAGGGAATGGCGTGCAGGTTTTCCTGCAACTAAGGTATGTGCAGTAAAATATTTTTCTAAGGAATGGAATTGACTAAGAAAATGCTGCTGATACCGAAGTAATGTAAGTAAAGCCTTAAATGCAGTGAAAGCGACTGGTATCAGGCTTATTAATAGAGATATATACTCTTTAAAAAATGTGTTTTAAAACGTTTGCTGGCATGTTTAATCGTTTTTTAACGTACATTTGGTGATAAAACTTATTGGGGCATAATTTTTCCACATGGTTGGCTTAATTTCTGCATAGAAACAGTTAACTGAGGCTTCCCACTGTTGTAATATGAGTGGGAGGGGCCTATTTTAGCGCTTTTTTTGCGCAGTAAAAATTCAGACTCAGACTTCCTGCTTCTTCCTGTATGATCCAGGACTTCTCTAGAGGGCTCAAAAGGCTTCAAAAGTCATATTGAGGGAGGTAATCAGTCACAGCAGAGCTGTGACAGTGTGTTTGACTGTTTTAAAAAACGTTTTTCTCTATTGTTTATCCATTTTGGGTATTAAGGGGTTAATCATCCATTTGCAAGTGGGTGCAATGCTCTGCTAACTTAATACATTTACTGTGAAAATTTGGTTGGTATAACTGCTTTGGTTCATTGTTATTTCAACTTGAGACAGGTTTTGTGCTTCTTAAAGGCGCAGTAGCGTTTTTCATATTGCTTGTAAACTTATTGTGAAGTGTTTTTCAAGCTTGCCAGTCTTATTGCTAGTCTGTTTAAACATGTCTGACATAGATGAATCTACTTGTTCAACAAGGTTTTATCCTGCAGCCCCTTGCATGCATTGCGCCTGTCACTGCTGCTGCGGCATTCTGGTTTGAGTCTCTGGAAGAGGCCATTCACACAGCTCCATTGGATGAAATTATGGACAAGCTTAAATCACTTAAGCTAGCTAACTCATTTGTTTCTGATGCCATTCTACATTTGACTAAACTAACGGCTAAGAACTCCGGATTCGCCATCCAGGCGCGGAGGGCGCTATGTCTTAAATCCTGGTCAGCTGACGTGACTTCTAAATCTAAATTACTTAATATTCCTTTCAAGGGGCAGACCTTATTCGGGCCCGGCTTGAAGGAAATTATTGCTGACATTACTGGAGGTAAGGGGCATACCCTTCCTCAGGACAGGGCCAAATCAAAGGCCAAACAGTCTAATTTTCGTGCCTTTCGAAATTTCAAGGCAGGAGCAGCATCAACTTCCTCCGCTCCAAAACAGGAAGGAACTGTTGCTCATTTCAGACAGGCCTGGAAACCTAACCAGTCCTGGAACAAGGGCAAGCAGGCCAGAAAACCTGCTACTGCCCCCAAGACAGCATGAAGGAACGGCCCCCTATCCGGAAACGGATCTAGTGGGGGGCAGACTTTCTCTCTTTGCCCAGGCGTGGGCAAGAGATGTCCAGGATCCCTGAGCGTTGGAGATCATATCTCAGGGATATCTTCTGGACTTCAAGGCTTCTCCTCCTCAAGGGAGATTTCATCTTTCAAGGTTATCAGAAAACCAGATAAAGAAAGAGGCATTCCTACGCTGTGTACAAGACCTCCTAGTAATGGGGGTGATCCACCCAGTTCCGCGAACGGAACAAGGACAGGGATTTTATTCAAATCTGTTCGTGGTTCCCAAGAAAGAGGGTACCTTCAGACCAATTTTGGACCTAAAGATCTTAAACAAATTCCTAAGAGTTCCATCATTCAAAATGGAAACTATTCGGACCATCCTGCCCATGATCCAAGAGGGTCAGTACATGACCACAGTGGACTTAAAGGATGCCTACCTTCACATACCGATTCACAAAGATCATCATCGGTTCCTAAGATTTGCCTTTCTAGACAGGCATTACCAATTTGTAGCTCTCCCCTTCGGGTTGGCTACGGCCCCGAGAATCTTTACAAAGGTTCTGAGCTCACTTCTGGCGGTTCTAAGACCGCGAGGCATAGCAGTGGCTCCGTATCTAGACGACATCCTGATACAGGCATCAAGCTTTCAAATTGCCAAGTCTCCTACAGAGATAGTTCTGGCATTTCTGAGGTCGCATGGGTGGAAGGTGAACGTGGAAAAGAGTTCTCTATCACCACTCACAAGAGTCTCCTTCCTAGGGACTCTGATAGATTCTGTAGAAATGAAAATTTACCTGACGGAGGCCAGGTTATCAAAACTTTTAAATGCTTGCCGTGTCCTTCATTCCATTCCACGCCCGTCAGTGGCTCAGTGCATGGAAGTAATCGGCTTAATGGTAGCGGCAATGGACATAGTGCCATTTGCGCGCCTGCATCTCAGACCTCTGCAATTGTGCATGCGGGGTCAGTGGAATGGGAATTACTCAGATTTGTCCCCCCTACTAAATCTGGATCAAGAGACCAGAGATTCTCTTCTCTGGTGGCTATCTCGGGTCCATCTGTCCAAGGGTATGACCTTTCGCAGGCCAGATTGGACGATTGTAACAACAGATGCCAGCCTTCTAGGCTGGGGCGCAGTCTGGAATTCCCTGAAGGCTCAGGGATCGTGGACTCAGGAGGAGAAACACCTCCCAATAAATATTCTGGAGTTAAGAGCAATATTCAATGCTCTTCTAGCTTGGCCTCAGTTAGCAACACTGAGGTTCATCAGATTTCAGTCGGACAACATCACGACTGTGGCTTACATCAACCATCAAGGGGGAACCAGGAGCTCCCTAGCGATGTTAGAAGTCTCCAAGATAATTCGCTGGGCAGAGTCTCACTCTTGCCACTTGTCAGCAATCCACATCCCAGGCGTGGAGAACTGGGAGGCGGACTTTCTAAGTCGTCAGACCATTCATCCGGGGGAGTGGGAACTCCATCCGGAGGTGTTTGCTCAACTGGTCCATCGTTGGGGCAAACCAGAACTGGATCTCATGGCGTCTCGCCAGAACGCCAAACTTCCTTGTTACGGATCCAGGTCCAGGGACCCGGGAGCGACGCTGATAGATGCTCTAGCAGCTCCTTGGTTCTTCAACATGGCTTATGTGTTTCCACCGTTTCCTCTACTGATTGCCAAGGTCAAACAGGAGAGAGCATAGGTGATTCTGATAGCGCCTGCTTGGCCACGCAGGACCTGGTATGCAGACTTAGTGGACATGTCGTCCTGTCCACCATGGACTCTACCTCTGAGACAAGACCTTCTAATACAAGGTCCTTTCAATCATCCAAATCTAATTTCTCTGAGACTGACTGCATGGAGATTGAACGCTTGATCCTATCAAAGTGTGGCTTCTCCGAGTCAGTTATTGATACCTTAAAACAGGCACGAAAGCCTGTTACCAGGAAAATCTACCATAAGATATGGCGTAAATACCTGTATTGGTGCGAATCCAAGAGTTACTCATGGAGTAAGTTTAGGATTCCTAGGATATTGTCCTTTCTCCAAGAGGGTTTGGAAAAAGGCTTATCAGCTAGTTCGTTAAAGGGACAGATTTCTGCTCTGTCTATTATTTTGCACAAGCTTCTGGCAGAAGTTCCAGACGTCCAGGCTTTTTGTCAGGCTTTGGCTAGGATTAAGCCTGTGTTTAAAACTGTTGCTCCTACGTGGAGCTTAAACTTGGTTCTTAAGGTTCTTCAAGGAGTTCTGTTTGAACCCCTTCATTCCATTGATATTAAACTTTAATCTTGGAAAGTTCTGTTTTTGATGGCTATTTCCTCAGCTCGAAGAGTCTCGGCGTTATCTGCCTTACATTGTGATTCTCCTTATCTGATTTTCCATTCAGACAAGGTAGTTCTGCGTACTTAACCTGGGTTTTTACCTAAGGTGGTTTCTAACAGGAATATCAATCAAGAGATTGTTGTCCCATCATTGTGCCCTAATCCTTCTTCAAAGAAGGAACGTCTTTTGCATAATCTGGACGTAGTCCGTGCCTTGAAGTTCTACTTGCAGGCAACTAAAGATTTTCGTCAAACATCTGCCCTGTTTGTCGTTTATTCTGGACAGAGGAGAGGTCAAAAAGCTTCGGCAACCTCTCTCTCCTTTTGGCTTCGAAGCATAATACGCTTAGCCTATGAGACTGCTGGACAGCAGCCCCCTGAAAGGATTACAGCTCATTCTACTAGAGCTGTGGCTTCCACCTGGGCCTTTAAGAATGAGGCCTCTGTTGAACAGATTTGCAAGGCTGCGACTTGGTCTTCGCTTCACACTTTTTCAAAATTTTACAAATTTGACACTTTTGCTTCTTCGGAGGCTGTTTTTGGGAGAAAGGTTCTACAGGCAGTGGTTCCTTCCGTTTAAGTTCCTGCCTTGTCCCTCCCATTATCCGTGTACTTAAGCTTTGGTATTGGTATCCCACAAGTAATGGATGATCCGTGGACTGGATACACTTAACAAGAGAAAACATAATTTATGCTTACCTGATAAATTTATTTCTCTTGTAGTGTATCCAGTCCACGGCCCGCCCTGTCTTTTAAGGCAGGTCTAAATTTTTAATTAAACTACAGTCACCACTGCACCCTATGGTTTCTCCTTTCTTGTCTTGTTTCGGTCGAATGACTGGATATGACATGTGAGGGGAGGAGCTATATAGCAGCTCTGCTGTGGGTGATCCTCTTGCAACTTCCTGTTGGGAAGGGAATATATCCCACAAGTAATGGATGATCCGTGGACTGGATACAGTACAAGAGAAATAAATTTATCAGGTAAGCATAAATTATGTTTTTGTTTTACAATCTTCCTTTTAAGACCTTAAATAAGTTGTTATTGTAATCATTATTAAAGGGACAGTCAACACCAGAATTATTGTTGTTTAAAAAGAAAGATAATCCCTTTATTACCCATTCCCCGGTTTTGCTGAACCAACACTGTTATAGAAATACACTTTTTATTATCTTGTATCTAAGCCTCTGCAAACTGCCCCCTTATTTCGGTTCTTTTGACAGAAATCCATTTAACCAATCAGTGCTCACTCCAGGGTAACTTGACGTGCATGAGCTCAATCTTATCTATATGAAACACATGAACTAATGCCCTCTAGTGGTCAAAATGCATTCAGATTAGAGGCAATCTTCCATGTCTAAGAAATTAGCATATGAACCTCCTAGGTTTAACTTTCAACTAAGAATACCAAGAGAACTAACCAAAATTGGTGATTAAAGTAAATTTGAAAGTTGTTTAAAATTACATTTCCTATATAAATCATGAAAGTTTTTTTTGGACTTGACTGTCCCTTTTATCAGGTTTGGGATAAATCCATAAGTCACCTTTATCTTGCTTTGTATTTATGCTTCAATGAAAAGACTTCCTGGGCGAGATTACATATACAGCGTATGTTTCAGCACAACTGCTGAAACCCCGTCGCCCGTAAGTTCACATCGCACATTGGGTGAATCACATATACGGCACCGGTTGATCATATTCTGCCGTAAGTCAAACAGGTAACGTTCAGAAATGTGCGGAAATACACATATCTGACGTCGCCAGTGACTTACGGCGCCGCACGTAAAAATCTAACCTGCCTCCAAAAAATTAAACCGACACGTCAAAACCCCTATATCCGCTATCTCCCCACATCGCAACTACTAATAAAAGTATTAACCCCTAAACCGCCAACCCCCCACAACCCAATCTACATAATAAAGTTATTAACCCCTAATCCGCCAACCCCCCACAACACAAAGTACCTAATTACACTATTAACCCCTAAACCGCCAACCCCCACAACGCAAAGTACCTAATTAACCTATTAACCCATAAACCGCCAACCCCCCACAACGCAAGCTATCTAACTAACCTATTAACCCCTAAACCGCCACCCCCCTACAACGCAAAATATTAAACTAATAGCTAAGCCCCCTAACCTAACACCCCCTAAGTTAACCCAAATTACAATACACTAACATAATACATTAACAATTAATAAACATATATATAAAAAAAATACTTTATAAACCCTAACATTACTGAATATAAAAAACATACCCTTACTCAAAATAAAAAAAACTAACAGTACACTAAAAAAAACAACTAAAATTACAAAAAATAAAAAAGCTAAGATTACAAAAACTAGCAAACGAAATTATCCAAAATAAAGTTATTCCTATTCTAATACCCCCTTAAACACAAAAAGCCACCCCAAAATAAAAACACTGAAGATTGAATGCAAGGTACTCGTTTTTTATTGGGGTACCTTGCATTCCTATTGGCTGAAAATTTTAAATCAGCCAATAGGATGAGAGCTGCTTACATCCTATTGGCTGTTCAAATCAGGGGTTAGCGGATTAGGAGTTATTAGGTAATTAGGTACTTTGCGTTGTGGGTGTATGGCGGATTAGGGGTTAATAACTTTATAAGGTACTTTGCAATGTGGGGGTTGGCAGATTAGAGGTTGTTAGTTTATGGGAATAAAAACTGTGTGCAACGGTTAAAATATACGCACTTAACTTGTATGCGGCACCAAATATGTGATCGCTAGATCCGACATAAAATAGGCGACGCCGGATTTTGTGGCCGACCCGGCATATGTGATCGTGCCCCGCCCCCTGTGTTTTTCTGATAAACGGATTAAAATAAGTAGCTGCTTTCTTTTACAAGATATGACGAGTCCACGGATTTCATCCTTACTTATGGGATATAGCCTCCTGGTCAGCAGGAGGAGGCAAAGAGCTCCACAGCAGAACTGCATAAATAGCTCCTCCCTTCCCCCCCAACCCAGTCATTCTCTTTGCCTGTGTTAGTGATAGGAAGAGGTAAAAAAGTAAAGTGAGGTGTTAGTTTAGATTCTTCAATCAAGAGTTTTTTATTTTTAAATGGTGCCAGTGTGTACTAATTTTCTATAAGGCAGCATCTGGAGTGATAGCCTTTTCAGCTGTGGGAACTGGTGGAGTTTTAGCTTCACTGCGCTTCCCTTGCTTGTGCTGCTTTATGTGTATGTCTTAGAGAGTGCTAACTAAGACAATTCTACCTTCACAGGACCTCAGGAGGAAGAGTGGACCTCTTGACACTGTGAGATTCTCATGCTGTTCCTCAGCATGGAGGTAAGTGCAGTCTTTTATCTCTGGGGCTCTGCAGCATATCTCAGAATTGACTGGACTCTGCCTTTGTCTGGGAAGGGTTATGGGCTCGGGTATGGGCTTCCCCTTCTTGCAGGTGTGGGTTATCATTTTATTGAAAATGGGACACCAACATGTTTAATTTTACTCAACTCATTCTGGCATGCATACTTTAGCCTAGAGGCGTTGGGAGCTGTTTGCGGTTTAATCACTTGGACGCAACGGGCGATTCCTTTATTGTGTTATGTGAGACATGTGGAACATGGGGCTGACGCTGGGAGTAGCACCGGAGTCGGAGGGAGATAAAGTACTCTCTATCGGACTCCGGTGTATGTCGGTATTCATTTTGTTTTTCCGGGGTATGTGGAGTATGCCCATGATGGGTGGAGCCTAGTCTTCGCGCGCTTCAGCCGCGCAGTGTGTTTACTGAGACCGGATCGGCAGCATTTCCTTGCGGCTCCTAAGTCCGCTTGTGGCTAGATTTTTTACACGTTCTTAGGCTCACCGTTTTAGCGGATTGTTGGTCTGTGGAGTCAGGTAGGAGCTGCAGCAGAGCTGCCGCGAGGTGACTGTTTTTTTCTGGGGTGCGAGTGGATTCATCTTTTATCATAAGTGTAGGGTTAATAGACTTATACCGCAGCTTCATTTTTGTTCAGTATCGTTCTGTGAAAACTGAGACAGTTTATTTTTTTTTAAAGATACAGTGCACACGTTGTTTTTTGTATATACGTTTAGCTTACTATCATTGTTACCAGAGACACGACCAAGCTAGCTTTTATTTCTGTAACATGGAGGATCTGGAACACACTACAGGTGCTATGTGTTTAGATGCCATTGTGGAACCCTCAGTTACGTTGTGTCCCTCATGCCTTGAGAGGGCTTTACAGTGTAAAGAGCAAATTTTAATTTAATAAAGATATGTCTAAGGATTGCTCTCATAATGATGAGATTCAGGATATGCCACATCTTTCTCCCCAAGCGTCACAGCCTTTAACTCCCACTCAAGCGATGCCGTTTTCTTCCACTGCGTCTGCTTCATTTAATCTGCAGGATATGGCTGCAGTCATGTCATCCACTCTTTCAGAAGTTTTATCTAAGTTACCAGTTTTGCAAGGCAAACGCAGCAGGAAAGAGGCCCAGGTGGTCCCTGCGACTTCTGATGCTTTGATGGCAATCTCCGATGTACCCTCCCAGGGCTCTGAATTGGGGGGTGGGGAGAATCTGTCTGAGGGGGAATTGTCTGACTCAGGGAGTACCTTACCCCAGACAGATTCGGAAGTAATGTCTTTCAGATTTAAACTTGAACACCTCCGTCTGTTACTACGGGAGGTTTTGGTGACTCTGGACGGCTGTGACTCTATTGTGGTCCCTCCAGAGAAATTGAGTAACGTTTTTCCGGTTCCTAAGAGAATTTCGGAAATTATTGCTAGGGAATGGGAAAGACCGGGTATCCCGTTCTCTCTTTCCCCTATGTTTAAGAAGATGTACCTTATAGCTGACACCGTTCGGGATTCTTGGCAGTCGATCCTTAAGGTGGGGGGAGCTATCTCTACCCTGGCTAAGCGTACGACTATCCCTATCGAGGACAGTTGTGCTTTCAAAGAACCCATGGATAAGAAGTTAGAGGGTCTTCTCAAAAAACTTTATGTTCACCAGGGGTTCCTATTACAGCCGATGGGCTGCATTGTAACAGTCACAACTGCGGCTGCCTTTTGGTTTGACGCTCTAGAAGAGTCTCTTAGGAATGAGACTTCCTTAGAGGAAATACAGGATAGAATTAAGGCCCTTAAGCTGGCTAATTCTTTTATTACAGATGCAGCCTTTCAGATCACCAAATTGGCGGCTAAGAATTCAGGATTCTCCATCTTAGCACGGAGAGCCTTATGGTTAATATCTTGGTCTGCAGAGGTCTCCTCGAAATCTAAGCTCTTAGCTATTCCTTACAAGGGAAAGACCCTGTTTGGGCCTGACTTGAAGGAGATTATTTCTGACATTACGGGATGTAAGGGGCACCTTCTCCCTCAAGATAAAACATCCAAGCAAAAGGGTAGACTGAGTAATGTTCATTCCTTTCGAAATTTCAAAGGAGTCCCCTCTTCTTCTTCCACTAAACAGGAAGGGAATTATTCACAGGCCAAGCCCACTTGGAGGCCCAACCAGGCTTGGAACAAGGGTAAACAACCCAAGAAGCCAGCTGCTTGCTACCAAGACAGCATGAAGGGGCGGCCCCCGATCTGGGACCGGATCTAGTAGGGGGCAGACTTTCTCTCTTTGTCCAGGCTTGGATAAAAGATGTTCAGGATCCCTGGACGCTGGAAATCGTGTCTCAAGGGTATCAGTTGGAGTTCAAAAATTCTTCCCCCAGTGGAAGGTTTCTTCTTTCACGATTGTCTGTAGACCAGATAAAGAGAGGCGTTCTTACGTTGTGTAAAAGACCTCTCCTCCATGGGAGTAATTTGTCCCGTTTTAATAGAGGAACAGGGACAGGGGTTTTACTCAAATCTTTTTGTAGTTCCCAAAAAAGAGGGAACATTCCGACCCATCTTAGATCTCAAGAGTCTGAACAAGTTTCTCAGAGTCCCATCCTTCAAGATGGAGACTATTCTGACAATTCTTCCATTGATCCAGTAGGATCAATATATGACTACCGTGGATTTAAAGGATGCATACCTTCATATTCCTATCCACAGAGATAATCACAAATTCCTGAGGTTTGCCTTTCTGGACAAACATTTTCAGTTCGTGGCCCTCCTTTTGGCCTGGCCACGGCACCCAGAATCTTCACGAAGGTTCTGGGGTCTCTGCTAGCGGTTCTCAGGCCGCAGGGCATTGCAGTGGCGCCTTATCTGGATGATATTCTGATCCAGGCGTCGTCTTATCAGCTGACAAAGTCTCATACTGACATTGTTCTGTCCTTTCTAAGGACTCACAGGTGGAAGGTGAATCTAGAAAAGAGTTCTCTAATTCTTCAGACAAGGGTTCCTTTCCTGGGAACTATAATCGACTCTCTATCCATGAAGATCTTTCTGACGGAAGTCAGAAAGTTAAAGATTTTGGATACATGCCGAATCCTTCAGTCCAATCCTCGGCCATCAGTGGCTCAGTGCATGGAAGCAATTGGATTGATGATGGCAGCAATGGACATCATTCCGTTTGCTCGCTTTCATCTCAGACCTTTACAACTGATCATGCTCAGACAATGGAATGGAGAATATGCAAATTTGTTTCCTCAAATAGATCTCGATCAGGAGACAAGGGACTCTCTTCTTTGGTGGTTGTCGTCGGATCATCTGTCCCAAGGGACGTGCTTCCGCAAACCCTCATGGGTGATAGTAACAACGGACGCCAGCCTGCTAGGATGGGGTGCAGTCTGGAACTCCCTGAAGGCTCAGGGTGTGTGGACTCGGTCGGAGTCTCTACTTCCAATCAATATTCTGAGTTGAGAGCAATTTTCAATGCGCTTCAGGCTTGGCCTCAGTTGGCTTCGACCAAGTTCATCAGATTTCAGTCGGACAACATCACGACTGTGGCTTACATCAATCATCAGGGAGGAACAAGGAGTTCCTTGGCGATGACAGAAGTATCCAAGATAATTCAGTGGGCAGAAACTCACTCTTGTTATCTGTCAGCAATCTACATCCCAGGAGTGGACAACTGGGAAGCGGATTTCTTGAGCAGACAGATGTTTCATCCGGGGGAATGGGAACTTCACCCTAAGGTCTTTGCCAGTCTGATTCTCAGGTGGGGCAGGCCGGAGCTGGATCTTATGGCGTCTCGTCAGAATGCCAAGCTCCCGAGATACGGATCCAGGTCCAGGGATCCTCAGGCCGAGCTGATAGATGCCTTGGCAGTGCCTTGGTCGTTCAACCTAGCTTATGTGTTTCCTCCGTTTGCTCTCCTCCCTCGGGTGATTGCTCGAGTCAAACAGGAGAGGGCCTCTGTGATTCTCATTGCTCCTGCGTGGCCTCGCAGGACTTGGTATACCGATCTGGTGGACATGTCATCTCTGCCACCGTGGAAGCTTCCATTGAGGCAGGACCTTCTCATTCAGGGACCTTTTCATCATCTGAATCTAATTTCTCTGCAACTGACTGCTTGGAGATTGAACGCTTGATTTTTATCTAAGCGGGGGTTCTCTGATTCGGTCATTGATACCTTGATTCAGGCTCGTAAGCCTGTTACTAGAAGAATTTACCATAAGATATGGCGTAAATATCTTTATTGGTGCGAATCCAAGGGATACTCTTTGAGTAAGGTTCGGATTCCTAGGATTTTATCTTTTCTCCAGGAAGGACTGGAGAAAGGGTTGTCAGCAAGTTCATTAAAGGGACAGATTTCTGCTTTGTCTATCTTGCTACACAAGCGTCTGGCAGATGTTCCGGATGTTCAATCTTTTTGTCAGGCTCTGGGCTCCATGTACTAAGAGGCGGGCGGACAGCTTCTTAACTCGCGAAGCTGTCCGCCCGCCTCCGCTACACACGGGCAGCGGATCTATTGATCCGCTTGCCCGTATGTACCATTACACACTCAGCGGAGTGTGTAATGCCCGCCCCTTTAGTCACGCGACCAATCACGCGACTGAAGGGGCTGTCAATCACAGAGAGTGAGCGAGCTCTCGATGATTTTGCTTCGCCACCTAAGAGGTGGCATAGGGTGTAGGAAGCAGCGGTCTAATGACCGCTGCTTCTTACATTGCGGGAAGCAGGCTCGCATATGCGAACCTGCCCCGCAAAGGCTCCGGAGCAGCTTTCGCTGCTTCGTACATGGAGCCCTCTGACTAGAATTAAGCCTGTGTTTCGACCAATTGCTCCTCCTTTGAGTTTGAATTTAGTTCTTAATGTTCTTCAAGGGGTTCCGTTTGAACCTATGCATTCCATAGATATTAAGTTATTATCTTGGAAGGTGTTATTTTTGGTTGCTATTTCTTCTGCTCGCAGAGTTTCTGAACTTTCGGCTTTACAGTGTAATTCTCCTTATCTTATTTTCCATTCTGATAAGGTGGTGTTACGTACCAAACCTGGTTTTCTTCCTATGGTTGTTTCTAACAAAAATATTAACCAGAAAATTGTTGTTCCTTCCTTGTGTCCTAACCCTTCTTCTAAGAAGGAGCGTCTGTTGCATAATTTGGACGTAGTCCGTGCCTTGAAGTTCTACTTGCAGGCGACTAAGGATTTTCGTCAAACATCTTCATTATTTGTTGTTTTTTCTGGATCAGAAAGCTACGGCTTCCTCTCTTTCTTTTTTTCAGTCTCCAGAACGAATTATGGCTCATTCTACTAGGGCTCTGGCTTCCTCATGGGCATTTAAAAATAATGCTACTGTTTAACAGATTTGCAAGGCTGCAACTTGGTCGTCTCTTCACTTTTTTTCCAAATTTTACAAATGTGATACTTTTGCCTCGTCCGAGGCTGTTTTTGGGAGAAAGGTTCTTCAAGCAGTGGTGCCTTCCATTTAGGTTCCTGTCTTGTCCCTCCCTTTCATCAGTGTCCTATAGCTTTGGTATTGTATCCCATAAGTAAGAATGAAATCCCATATCTTTTAAAAGTAAAGGAAATTTATGCTTACCTGATAAATTACTTTCTTTTACGATATGACAAGTCCACGGCCCACCCTGTCATTTTCTAAGACAGGTTTTTCTTTTTTGTTAAACTTCAGTCAACTCTGCTCCTTGGCTTTTCCTTTCTCTTCCTAACTTCGTTCGAATGACTGGGTTGGGGGGGAAGGGAGGAGCTATTTATGCAGCTCTGCTGTGCAGCTCTTTGCCTCCTCCTGCTGACCAGGAGGCGATAACCCATAAGTAAGGATGAAATCCGTGGACTCGTCATATCGTAAAAGAAATAAATTTATCAGGTAAGCATAAATTTCCTTTTTTTGAGTCTCAGGTGTCAAGTTGCAAAAAAACCCCAAAAAACTGTATTTGCAAACTGCACATGGCTCTTGTCTCCAGTTACTTTAAAAAAAAATAAAGGCGATGTTAGATGGACGCTGTGTTGGCAATGCGTCCTTTATCTCTCTGTATCTAGACAATCATCTTTCAGCATGCATGAACACAGTCTCTGTAAGGCATTGTAAATCCCCCACCTCTAATGCCACATGCTGTTGTTAAATAACATCTTTCAGACTTTGAGTTGAAAATTTGACAGAACTTTTGCATTTTTAAAGGGATATTGTATACTAGATTTTTCTTTGCATACATGTTTCTTTCATGTAATTAACAAGAGTCCATGAGCTAGTGACGTAGGGGATATACATTCCTACCAGGAGGGGCAAAGTTTCCCAAACCTTAAAATGCCTATAAATACACCCCTCACCACACCCACAAATCAGTTTTACAAACTTTGCCTCCAAGGGAGGTGGTGAAGTAAGTTTGTGCTAGATTCTACGTTGATATGCGCTCCGCAGCAAGTTGGAGCCCGGTTTTCCTCTCAGCGTGCAGTGAATGTCAGAGGGATGTGAGGAGAGTATTGCCTATTGAATGCAGTGATCTCCTTCTACGGGGTCTATTTCATAAGGTTCTCTGTTATCGGTCGTAGAGATTCATCTCTTACCTCCCTTTTCAGATCGACGATATACTCTTATATTTACCATTTCCTCTACTGATTCTCGTTTCAGTACTGGTTTGGCTTTCTACAAACATGTAGATGAGTGTCCTGGGGTAAGTAAGTCTTATTTTCTGTGACACTCTAAGCTATGGTTGGGCACTTTATTTATAAAGTTCTAAATATATGTATTCAAACATTTATTTGCCTTGACTCAGAATGTTCAACTTTCCTTATTTCCAGACAGTCAGTTTCATATTTGGGATTATGCTTTAAATTATCATATTTTTTCTTACCTCAAAAATTTGACTTTTTTCCCTGTGGGCTGTTAGGCTCGCGGGGGCTGAAAATGCTTCATTTTATTGCGTCATTCTTGGCGCGGACTTTTTTGGCGCAAAAATTCTTTTCCGTTTCCGGCGTCATACGTGTCGCCGGAAGTTGCGTCATTTTTGACGTTATTTTGCGCCAAAAATGTCGGCGTTCCGGATGTGGCGTCATTTTTGGCGCCAAAAGCATTTAGGCGCCAAATAATGTGGGCGTCTTATTTGGCGCCAAAAAATATGGGCGTCGCTTTTGTCTCCACATTATTTCAGTCTCATTTTTCATTTGCTTCTGGTTGCTAGAAGCTTGATGTTTGGCATTTTTTTCCCATTCCTGAAACTGTCTTATAAGGAATTTGATCTATTTTGCTTTATATGTTGTTTTTTCTCTTACATATTGCAAGATGTCTCACGTTGCATCTGAGCCAGAAGATACTACAGGAAAACCTCTGCCTGCTGAATCTACCAAAGCTAAGTGTATCTGCTGTAAACTTTTGGTAGCTATTCCTCCAGCTGTTGTTTGTAATAATTGTCATGACAAACTTGTTAAAGCAGATAATATTTCCTTTAGTGATGTACCATTGCCTGTTGCAGTTCCCTCAACATCTAAGGTGCAGAATGTTCCTGATAACATAAGAGATTTTGTTTCTGAATCCATAAAGAAGGCTTTGTCTGTTATTTCTCCTTCTAGTAAACGTAAAAAGTCTTTTAAATCTTCTCTCTCTACAGATGAATTTTTAAATGAACACCATCATTCTGATTCTTTGGACTCTTCTGGTTCAGAGGATTCTGTCTCAGAGATTGATGCTGATAAATCTTCATATTTATTTAAGATGGAATTTATTCGCTCTTTACTTAAAGAAGTACTAATTGCTTTAGAAATAGAGGATTCTAGTCCTCTTGATACTAATTCTATACGTTTGGATAAGGTTTTTAAAGCTCCTGCGGTTATTCCAGAAGTCTTTCCTGTTCCTAATGCTATTTCTGCAGTAATTGCTAAAGAATGGGATAAATTGGGTAATTCATTTACTCCTTCTAAACGTTTTAAGCAATTATATCCTGTTCCGCCTGACAGGTTAGAATTTTGGGACAAAATCCCTAAAGTTGATGGGGCTATTTCTACCCTTGCTAAACGTACTACCATTCCTACGTCAGATGGTACCTCGTTTAAGGATCCTTTAGATAGAAAAATTAAATCTTTTCTAAGAAAAGCTTATCTATGTTCAGGTAATCTTCTTAGACCTGCTATATCATTGGCTGATGTTGCTGCAGCTTCAACTTTTTGGTTGGAAACTCTAGCGCAACAAGTAACAAATCGTGATTCTCATGATATTATTATTCTTCTCCAGCATGCTAATAATTTCATCTGTGATGCCATTTTTGATATTATTAGAGTTGATGTTAGATTTATGTCTCTGGCTATCCTAGCCAGAAGAGCTTTATGGCTTAAGACTTGGAATGCTGATATGGCTTCTAAATCAACTCTACTTTCCATTTCTTTCCAGGGAAACAAATTATTTGGTTCTCAGTTGGATTCTATTATTTCAACTGTTACTGGTGGGAAAGGAACTTTTTTACCACAGGATAAAAAGTCTAAAGGTAAAAACAGGGCTAACAATCGTTTTCGTTCCTTTCGTTTCAACAAAGAACAAAAGCCTGATCCTTCGTCCTCAGGAGCAGTTTCAGTTTGGAAACCATCTCCAGTCTGGAATAAATCCAAGCCTGCTAGAAAGGCAAAGCCTGCTTCTAAGTTCACATGAAGGTACGGCCCTCATTCCAGTTCAGCTGGTAGGGGGCAGGTTACGTTTTTTCAAAGAAATTTCAATTCTGTTCACAATCTTTGGATTCAGAACATTGTTTCAGAAGGGTACAGAATTGGTTTCAAGATGAGACCTCCTGCAAAGAGATTTTTTCTTTCCCATGTCCCAGTAAATCCAGTGAAAGCTCAAGCATTTCTGAATTGTGTTTCAGATCTAGAGTTGGCTGGAGTAATTATGCCAGTTCCAGTTCCGGAACAGGGGATGGGGTTTTATTCAAATCTCTTCATTGTACCAAAGAAGGAGAATTCCTTCAGACCAGTTCTGGATCTAAAATTATTGAATCGTTATGTAAGGATACCAACGTTCAAGATGGTAACTGTAAGGACTATATTGCCTTTTGTTCAGCAAGGGAATTATATGTCCACAATAGATTTACAGGATGCATATCTGCATATTCCGATTCATCCAGATCATTATCAGTTCCTGAGATTCTCTTTTCTAGACAAGCATTACCAATTTGTGGCTCTACCGTTTGGCCTTGCTACAGCTCCAAGAATTTTCACAAAGATTCTCGGTGCCCTTCTGTCTGTAATCAGAGAACAGGGTATTGTGGTATTTCCTTATTTGGACGATATCTTGGTACTTGCTCCGTCTTTACATTTAGCAGAGTCTCATACGAATCGACTTGTGTTGTTTCTTCAAGATCATGGTTGGAGGATCAATTTACCAAAAAGTTCTTTGATTCCTCAAACAAGGGTAACCTTTCTGGGTTTCCAGATAGATTCAGTGTCCATGACTTTGTCTTTAACAGACAAGAGACGTCTAAAATTGATTACAGCCTGTCGAAACCTTCAGTCTCAATCATTCCCTTCGGTAGCCTTATGCATGGAAATTCTAGGTCTTATGACTGCTGCATCGGACGCGATCCCCTTTGCTCGTTTTCACATGCGACCTCTTCAGCTCTGTATGCTGAACCAATGGTGCAGGGATTACACGAAGATATATCAATTAATATCTTTAAAACCGATTGTTCGGCACTCTCTAACGTGGTGGACAGATCACCATCGTTTAATTCAGGGGGCTTCTTTTGTTCTTCCGACCTGGACTGTAATTTCAACAGATGCAAGTCTCACAGGTTGGGGAGCTGTGTGGGGATCTCTGACGGCACAAGGAGTTTGGGAATCTCAGGAGGTGAGATTACCGATCAATATCTTGGAACTCCGTGCAGTTTTCAGAGCTCTTCAGTTTTGGCCTCTTCTGAAGAGAGAATCGTTCATTTGTTTTCAGACAGACAATGTCACAACTGTGGCATACATCAATCATCAAGGAGGGACTCACAGTCCTCTGGCTATGAAAGAAGTATCTCGAATTTTGGTTTGGGCGGAATCCAGCTCCTGTCTAATCTCTGCGGTTCATATCCCAGGTGTAGACAATTGGGAAGCGGATTATCTCAGTCGCCAAACGTTGCATCCGGGCGAATGGTCTCTTCACCCAGAGGTATTTCTTCAGATTGTTCAAATGTGGGGGCTCCCAGAGATAGATCTGATGGCCTCTCATCTAAACAAGAAACTTCCCAGGTATCTGTCCAGATCCCGGGATCCTCAGGCGGAGGCAGTGGATGCATTATCACTTCCTTGGAAGTATCATCCTGCCTATATCTTTCCGCCTCTAGTTCTTCTTCCAAGAGTAATCTCCAAGATTCTGAGGGAATGCTCGTTTGTTCTGCTAATAGCTCCGGCATGGCCTCACAGGTTTTGGTATGCGGATCTTGTCCGGATGGCATCTTGCCAACCATGGACTCTTCCGTTAAGACCAGACCTTCTGTCACAAGGTCCTTTTTTCCATCCGGATCTGAAATCCTTAAATTTAAAGGTATGGAGATTGAACGCTTGATTCTTGGTCATAGAGGTTTCTCTGACTCCGTGATTAATACTATGTTACAGGCTCGTAAATCTGTATCTCGAGAGATATATTATAGAGTCTGGAAGACTTATATTTCTTGGTGTCTTTCTCATCATTTTTCTTGGCATTCTTTTAGAATACCGAGAATTTTACAGTTTCTTCAGGATGGTTTAGATAAGGGTTTGTCCGCGAGTTCTTTGAAAGGACAAATCTCCGCTCTTTCTGTTCTTTTTCACAGAAAGATTGCTATTCTTCCTGATATTCATTGTTTTGTACAAGCTTTGGTTCGTATAAAACCTGTCATTAAGTCAATTTCTCCTCCATGGAGTTTGAATTTGGTTCTGGGAGCTCTTCAAGCTCCTCCGTTTGAACCTATGCATTCATTGGACATTAAATTTCTTTCTTGGAAAGTTTTGTTCCTTTTGGCCATTTCTTCTGCTAGAAGAGTTTCTGAATTATCTGCTCTTTCGTGTGAGTCTCCTTTTCTGATTTTTCATCAGGATAAGGCGGTGTTGCGAACTTCTTTTGAATTTTTACCTAAAGTTGTGAATTCCAACAACATTAGTAGAGAAATTGTGGTTCCTTCATTATGTCCTAATCCTAAGAATTCTAAGGAGAAATCATTGCATTCTTTGGATGTTGTTAGAGCTTTGAAATATTATGTTGAAGCTACGAAATCTTTCCGTAAGACTTCTAGTCTATTTGTTATCTTTTCCGGTTCTAGGAAAGGCCAGAAAGCTTCTGCCATTTCTTTGGCATCTTGGTTGAAATCTTTAATTCATCTTGCCTATGTTGAGTCGGGTAAAATTCCGCCTCAAAGAATTACAGCTCATTCTACTAGGTCAGTTTCTACTTCCTGGGCGTTTAGGAATGAAGCTTCGGTTGACCAGATCTGCAAAGCAGCAACTTGGTCCTCTTTGCATACTTTTACTAAATTCTACCATTTTGATGTATTTTCTTCTTCTGAAGCAGTTTTTGGTAGAAAAGTTCTTCAGGCAGCGGTTTCAGTTTGAATCTTCTGCTTATGTTTTTTGTTAAACTTTATTTTGGGTGTGGATTATTTTCAGCAGGAATTGGCTGTCTTTATTTTATCCCTCCCTCTCTAGTGACTCTTGTGTGGAAAGATCCACATCTTGGGTAGTCATTATCCCATACGTCACTAGCTCATGGACTCTTGTTAATTACATGAAAGAAAACATAATTTATGTAAGAACTTACCTGATAAATTCATTTCTTTCATATTAACAAGAGTCCATGAGGCCCACCCTTTTTTGTGGTGGTTATGATTTTTTTGTATAAAGCACAATTATTCCAATTCCTTATTTTATATGCTTCGCACTTTTTTTCTTATCACCCCACTTCTTGGCTATTCGTTAAACTGATTTGTGGGTGTGGTGAGGGGTGTATTTATAGGCATTTTAAGGTTTGGGAAACTTTGCCCCTCCTGGTAGGAATGTATATCCCCTACGTCACTAGCTCATGGACTCTTGTTAATATGAAAGAAATGAATTTATCAGGTAAGTTCTTACATAAATTATGTTTTTGTAGATGATTCATTAGTCCATCTGGAAGTGTTTTTAATAACATTTTGTTGATTTTAAGACTCCTAACCAAGCCCCAAGGTATCATGTACACTGATGTCTACTGACTCCTGTGTGCTCCTGTTTGTGTAATGGGTCTTTTCATATGCAGGGGAGGGGGAAGTGTCTGCTCTTCTTGCTTTCTCAGCCCTTTTCATGGTGTGACCCAGTCTAACCTCATCAACAGTACTAAACTTGTAGCTTCTAAGTAAGTTTTTAAAAGGTTTTTTACTGGATTTTTATATTAGTATCTGTGCATATTCTTATTTATAGTAGTGTCTATTACATGCAGTTATATGAAAATTGATGTATACTCTCCCTTTAAATTAGCCATACACTTGAAAATGAGACAGCAACACAAAGACTCTCCCTTTACATTAAAGATTGTCTGCTATCATACTCGTGGGACCAAGTTAACCTTATTTTTTTAAGGCGGTACCAAGTTCCCATTTATTATTGACCAATACCCTGCTGCATTATTCCAATTCCTGTTACTTTTGTAGAAAAATGTGCCAGTGCTCTGCCACACCCTTTACAAACTGTTTTAGTGGACATTAGAGGCTATAGGCGCAATTACATATACAGCGCAGGCTTCAGCACAAGCGCTGCAACCTGCGCCGTCCGTAATTTCACCTTGCACATTGGGCTATTACATATACGACGTGGCAGCTCATAAATTGCCGTAAGTCGGACAAACTAGCGATGTCCAGAAATGAGCGTAAATACAAATTTCTGGAGTTGCCAGTGACTTACTGCACTTTAGAAACTGCCGGAGCCTAAGCAAAAGTAAAGAAAATAACAAATCTCCAATAAAAGTCTAACACGCCTCCCAAAAATAAGCCGGACACGTAAAAACCCCTATATCTGCAATCCCCCCTCTAACTACTAATAATAAATGTATTAACCCCTAGACCGACAACCCCCCACAACGCAATAAGACTAATTAAACTATTAACCCCTATATCCGCCATCAAACCCACACCACAAGTAATAACTAAATTATTAACCCCTAAATCCGCCAACCCCAACATCGCAAACTACCTATTAAAACTATTAACCCACAACGCAATAAACCCATTAAAACTATTAACCCCTAATCCGCCATTAACCCACAACACAATAAACCCATTAAAACTATTAACCCCTAAACGGCCAAAGCCCACAACGCAATAAACCGAACCCCCCTAACCTAACACCCCCTAAATGAACCCAAATTACCTAATTTACAAAATACTAAAGTTACTATTAAATTAAATAAACATAAACTAAGTATAAATTAAAGGGACAGTCTATTCATAATTCTGGAATAGACTGTCCCTTTAAGCTACAATTACAGAAAATAAAAAAATCTAAGATTACAGAAAATAATAAACGCCTAGATTTAGAGTTCTGCGTTAGCCGTCAAAACCAGCGTTAAGGGGTCCTAACGCTGGTTTTGGCCGCCCGCTGGTATTTAGAGTCAGTCAGGAAAGGGTCTAACGCTCACTTTCCAGCCGCGACTTTTCCATACCGCAGATCCCCTTACGCCAAATGCGTATCCTATCTTTCCAATGGGATCTTCCTAACGCTGGTATTTAGAGTCTTGGCTGAAGTGAGCGGTAGAACTCTAACGACAAAACTCCAGCCGCAGAAAAAAGTCAAAAGTTAAGAGCTTTATGGGCTAACGCCGGTTTATAAAGCTCTTAACTACTGTGCTCTAAAGTACACTAACACCCATAAACTACCTATGTACCCCTAAACCGAGGTCACCCCACATCGCCGCCACTCTAATAATTTTTTTTAACCCCTAATCTGCCGACCGCACACCGCCGCCACATACATTATCCCTATGTACCCCTAATCTGCTGCCCCTAACATCGCCGACGCCTACATAATATTTATTAACCCCTAATCTGCCCCCCCCCAACGTTGCCGCTACTTTACCTACACTTATTAACCCCTAATCTGCCAACCGGACCTCGCCTCTACTCTAATAAATGTATTAACCCCTAAAGCTAAGTCTAACCCTAACCCTAACACCCCCCTAAATTAAATATAATTTAAATCTAACTAAATAAATTATTTCTTATTAAATAAATTAATCCTATTTAAAGCTAAATACTTACCTGCAAAATAAACCCTAATATAGCTACAATATAACAAATAATTATATTGTAGCTATTTTAGGATTTATATTTATTTTACAGGCAATTTAGTATTTATTTTAACTAGGTACAATAGCTATTAAATAGTTATTTATTATTTAATAGCTACCTAGTTAAAATAATTACAAAATTACCTGTAAAATAAATCCTAACCTAAGTTACAATTAAACCTAACACTACACTATCAATAAATTAACTAAACTACCTACAATTACCTACCATTAAATCAACTAAACTAAATTACAAAAAAAAAAAACACTAAATTACAAAAAATAAAAAGATTACAAGAATTTTAAACTAATTACACCTACTCAAAGCCCCCCAAAATAAAAAAAATGCCTTACCCTATTCTAAAATAAAAAGTTAACAGCTCTATTACCTTACCAGCCCTTAAAAGGGCTTTTTGCGGGGCATGCCCCAAAGAAATCGGTTCTTTTGCCTGTAAAAAAAAACCATACAATACCCCCCCCCAACATTACAACCCACTACCCACATACCCCTAATCTAACCCACCCAAACCTCCCTTAAAAAACCTAACACTAAGCCCCTGAAGATCTACCTACCTTGTATTCACCCATCCGGGTATCATTGATCCGTCCAGAAGAGGGTCCGAAGTCTTCATCCTATCCGGCAAGAAGATGTCCTCCAGAGGGTCCGAAGTCTTCATCCTATCCGGCAAGAAGAGGTCCTCCAGAGGGTCCAAAGTCTTCATCCAGACGGCATCTTCTATCTTCTTCCATCCGGAGCGGAACGGGTTCATCTTGAAGCAGCCGATGCGGATCCATCCTCTTCTAACGACGTCCTAAGTCCGAATGAAGGTTCCTTTAAATGACGTCATCCAAGATGGCGTCCCTCGAATTCCGATTGGCTGATAGGATTCTATCAGCCAATCGGAATTAAGGTAGGAAAAATCTGATTGGCTGATTGAATCAGCCAATCAAGTTCAATCGGATTGGCTGATTGAATCAACCAATCAGATTCAAGTTCAATCGGATTGGCTGATCCAATCAGCCAATCAGATTGAGCTTGCATTCTATTGGCTGTTCCGATCAGCCAATAGAATGCGAGCTCAATCTGATTGGCTGATTGGATCAGCCAATCCGATTGAACTTGAATCTGATTGGCTGATTCAATCAACCAATCAGATTTTTCCTAACTTAATTCCGATTGGCTGATAGAATCCTATCCTTCATTCAGACTTAGGATGTCGTTAGAAGAGGATGGATCCGCGTCGGCTGCTTCAAGATGGACCCGCTCCGCTCTGGATGGAAGAAGATAGAAGATGCAGCCTGGATGAAGACATTGGACCCTCTGGAGGACCTCTTCTTGCCGGATAAGATGAAGACTTCGGACCCTCTAGAGGACATCTTCTTGCCGGATAGGATGAAGACTTCGGACCCTCTTTTGGACGGTTCGGTGATACCTGGCTGGGTGAATACAAGGTAGGGAGATCTTCAGGGGCTTAGTGTTAGGTTTTTTAAGGGGGGTTTGGGTGGGTTAGATTAGGGGTATGTGGGTGGTGGGTTGTAATGTTGGGGGGGGTATTTTATGTTTTTTTTTACAGGCAAAAGAGCTGATTTCTTTGGGGCATGCCCCGCAAAAAGCCCTTTTAAGGGCTGGTAATTTAGTTTAGTTGATTTAATTGTAGGTAATTGTAGTTAGTTTAGTTAATTAATTTATTGATAGTGTAGTGTTAGTTTTAATTGTAACTTAGGTTAGGATTTATTTTACAGGTAATTTTGTAATTATTTTAACTAGGTAGCAATGCCCCGCAAAAAGCCCTTTTAAGGGCTGGTAATTTAGTTTAGTTGATTTAATTGTAGGTAATTGTAGTTAGTTTAGTTAATTAATTTATTGATATTGTAGTGTTAGTTTTAATTGTAACTTAGGTTAGGATTTATTTTACAGGTAATTTTGTAATTATTTTAACTAGGTAGCTATTAAATAGTAAATAACTATTTAATAGCTATTGTACCTAGTTAAAATAAATACAAAGTTGCCTGTAAAATAAATATAAATCCTAAAATAGCTACAATATAATTATGTTATATTGTAGCTATATTAGGGTTTATTTTACAGGTAAGTATTTAGCTTTAAATAGGATCAATTTATTTAATAAGAAATAATTTATTTTGTTAGATTTAAATTATATTTAACTTAGGGGGGTGTTAGGGTTAGACTTATCTTTAGGGGTTAATACATTTATTAGAGTAGCGGCCAGGTCCGGTCAGCAGATTAGGGGTTAATAATTGTAGGTAGGTGTGGGCGACGTTGGGGGGGCAGATTAGGGGTTAATAAATATAATATAGGGGTCGGCGGTGTTGGGGGCAGCAGATTAGGGATTCATAGGGATAACGTAGGTTGCGGCGGTGTACGGAGCGGAAGATTAGGGGTTAATAATAATATGCAGGGGTCAGCGATAGCGGGAGCGGCAGATTAGGGGTTAATAAGTGTAAGGTTAGGGGTGTTTAGACTCGGGGTTCATGTTAGGGTGTTAGGTGCAGACTTAGGAAGTGTTTCCCCATAGGAAACAATGGGGCTATGTTAGGAGCTGAACGCTGCTTTTTTGCAGGTGTTAGTTTTTTTTTCAGCCCAAGCTGCCCCATTGTTTCCTATGGGGAAATCGTGCATGAGCACATTTTTCAAGCTGGCCGCTACCGTAAGCAACGCTGTTATTGAGAGTTGAAGTGGCGGTAAATTATGCTCTACGCTCCCTTTTTGGAGCCTAACACAGCCCTTCAGAGAACTCTAAATACCAGCGTTATTTAATAGGTGCGGGGGGGAAAAAACACGCGTAGCTAACACACCCCTTTGGCCGCAAAACTCTAAATCTAGGTGAAAGAAAATTACCAAATTTTACAAAAATGATACCTAATCCCTATGAAAATAAAAAAGCCCCCCAAAATAAAAACACCCCCTAATCTAATAAACTACCAGTAGCCCTTAAAATGGCTTCTTGCAGGGCATTGCCCCAAGATAATCAGCTATTTTTCAAGAAAATACACAACCCCCCCAACAGAAAAAACCCCCACCCACCAAACCTCCCCAAATAAAATAACCTAACACTAAAACCCCTAAACTACCCATTGCCCTGAAAAGGGCATTTGTTGGGCATTGCCTTAAAAGGGCATTCAGCTCTTTTACTGCCCACCCTATCTAAATAAAATTAAAATAAAACATAAATCCCTTAAAAAAAACCTAAATCTAACCCCCAAGTGGTCCTCACCTGTCCTGAAGTCCGGCGGAGAAGGTACTGTTGCAGGCGGTGAAGTCTTCTTCTAAGCGGCGACCTCTTCTTTCTTTCTTCCAGGAACCAGCCGGCTCGGAGCGGAGGGCGGAACTGAAGACCGATGACCGCGGAGCTGAAGACCGGCGACCATGGAGCCATGGAGCGTGGAGGATCCTCTTCATACGATCTCCGGTTCTATAGGATAGCCAATAGAATTTTAGTAGCTCTTATCCTATTGGCTGATTTGAACACCCAATAGGATTTCAGTAGCTCTCATCCTATTGGCTGATTTGAATTTGAAGGCTCAAATCAGCCAATAGGAATGCAAGGGACGCCATTTTTAATTGCGTACCTTGAATTCTAATTCAGTGTAGGCCGGAGATCATATGAAGAGGATCCTCCACGCTCCATGGCTCCGCGGTCGCCGGTCTTCAGTTCCAGGCTCGCCTGTCTTCAGCTCCACAGTCATCGGTCTTCAGCTCCGCCCTCTGCTCCGTGCCGGCTGGTTCCTGAAAGAAGAAAGAAGAGGTTGTCTCTTGGAAGAAGACTTCACCTCCTGGAACAGGACCTTCTCTTCCGGACTTCAGGACAGGTGAGGACCACTTGGGGGTTAGACTTAGGGTTTTTTAAGGGATTTTTGTTTTGTTTTTTAATTTTATTTAGATAGGGTGGGCAGTATAAGAGCTGAATGCCGTTTAAGGGCAATGCCCAACAAATGCCATTTTCAGGGCAATAGGTAGTTTAGGGTTTTTAGTGTTAAGTTATTTTATTTGGGGGGGTTTAGTGGGTGGGGGTTTTTACTGTTGGGGGGTTGTGTATTTTCTTGAAAAAGCACTGATTATCTTGGGGCAATGCCCTGCAAAAAGCCCTTTTAAGGGCTACTGGTAGTTTATTAGATTAGGGGGTGTTTTTATTTTTGGGGGCTTTTTTATTTTCATAGGGATTAGGTATAATTTTTGTAAAATTTGGTAATTTTCTTTATTATTTTCTGTAATTGTAGCTTAAAGGGACAGTCTACTCCAGAATTTTATATAGACTGTCCCTTTAATTTATACTTAGTTTATTTGTATTTTTAAAGTAGTGTTAGGTTTTTTTAATTTAATAGTAACTTTAGTATTTTGTAAATTATGTAATTTGGGTTCATTTAGGAGGTGTTAGGTTAGGGGGGGTTAAGTTTATTGCGTTGTGGGCTTTGGCGGTTTAGGGGTTAATACGTTAATAGGTTTATTGAGTTGTGGGTTAATGGCGGATTAAGGGTTAATAGTTTTAATAGGTAGTTTGCTATGTTGGGGTTGGCGGATTTAGGGGTTAATAATTTAGTTATTACTTGCGGTGTGGGTTTGATGGCGTATATAAGGGTTATTGCACTTTATTAGTTATTGCGGTAGGGGATTGCGGTTGACAGGTAGATAGACATTGCGCATGCGTTAGGTGTTTATTTTTGCAGGCATTTTCGGGAGTTACGGTGCTCCCATACTCACCGCAAGGCTTGCTACGGCTGCCTTTTATGGCGCGGTAAAAATGGAGTAAGATTTCTCCATTTTCGCAGTATAAGTCCTTGCGCTGGATATTGGATACCGATTTACAACGCAGTCCCATGTTAGCCTATGGGAGTAAAAATTGCGGGCGACGGGTGAAATAAATGTGCCACATTTATATGCGGCGCTGTATATAGGATACCAAACCCGCGCAAAAACCGGTGTCACCGGCTTTTGCGGGCGACGCCGCATATGTAATGGGGCCCTATATTTCATTCCAGTTTCATCCATAGCATCTGTTAGTAGCAGCAAAAATCTTCATAAATTTTTGTGTTTACTAACAGTTACTGCGTTTACAAACTGAATCTATTCAGGACTTGGAACTTAGAATCCATTAGCATATGTGGTCTATGCACTTTTGTAAATTTCCAACTAGGTAATATACTTCCTGAACTCTTGGTGCCTGGCCAACCCTTTAGCAAACACCTGCACTGAGTAAAAAGTGACTAAGCAGTTTAATCTTTGTTTTTCAATACAAAGGTACAGATGAAAAGAGGGAGGAGAAGTATTCATGGAAGTGAAGAATAGAGCTCATAATGATAATGCCAAGGACAACACATTTGATAATATTTAATTACATATTCTCACAGCATGTGTTTATTGTAATACTAGCAAACTTTTGTTCTGCCCACATTTCAGTTACTGTTTATGATAATACTGGACTCTGTTTATAGAAAGAGGGAGTCACTTTTCTTGCCCCTCTCTGTCTCCCACTCTCATTTTCATCCTTATCTGTTCCCCTTTGTATCTAACCATAGATTTTTTTAACCCCTTAAGGACCAGGCATTTCAGACTGACTTCCCCAAAAGACCAGAGCATTTTTAGCATTTTTGACACCACTACATTTAAACAGAAATAGAGCCTTGTTTTTTTGTTTTTTTTATTTACCTGCCAAAACTATATATTTTTTTTTAGTACACAACCCAAAGTATTGATCATACCCATTTTGTTATATTTCATGCCACCATTTTAGCGCCAAATGCGATCAAATAAAAAAACGTTAACTTTTTCACAAACTTTAGGTTTCTCACTGAAATTATTTACAAACAGCTTGTGCAATCATGGCACAAATTTAAAGCATTTTTTGGATCCCCTTTGTTCAGAAATAGCAGACATATATGACTTGGCCATTGCATTTTGGTAATTAGAAGACTGCTAATTGCAACAGCGCACCATTAGGTAGCTTGTAAGGTTAATTTTTGCTTTAGTGTAGAGGTTAGCTTCCCACCTGACACTTTCTACCCCCTGATCCCTCTCAAACAGCTTTCTCCCACCCCCACTGGTCACCCCCAACTTAGGTACTGGCAGAATATTTTTTTATTTTATTTTTATATTTTCCCAACCTCCCTGATCCCCCCAAACAGCTCTATAAACCTCCCCCACTAACTATTAACCACCATCTTAGGTACTGGCAGCTGTCTGACAGTACCCAGTTATCTATCCATTTTTTTTTTCTTCTGTTATGTGTGATCAGTCCACGGGTCATCATTACTTCTGGGATATAACTCCTCCCCAACAGGAAATGCAAGAGGATTCACCCAGCAGAGCTGCATATAGCTCCTCCCCTCTACGTCAGTCCCAGTCATTCTCTTGCACCCAACGACTAGATAGGATGTGTGAGAGGACTATGGTGATTATACTTAGTTTTTATGACTTCAATCAAAAGTTTGTTATTTTAAAATAGCACCGGAGCGTGTTATTACTTCTCTGGCAGAGTTTGAGGAAGAATCTGACAGAGATTTTTTTACTATGATTTTAACCGGAGTCGTTAAGATCATATTGCTGTTCTCGACCATCTGAGGGAGGTAAAGGCTTCAGATCAGGGGACAGCGGGCAGATGAATCTGCATTGAGGTATGTGGCAGTTTTTATTTTCTGAATGGAATTGATGAGAAAAGCCTGCCATACCGTTAAAATGACATGTATGTATACACTTCAGTATTCTGGGGATGGTATTTCACCGGAACTACTGTGTTAAAGGTCACTAATCCTTTTTAATAACTATTCTCATGTTAAACGTTTTTGCTGGAATGTAGAATCGTTTACATTGCTGAGGTACTGTGTGAATAAATGTTTGGGCATTATTTTCCACTTGGCAGTTTTTTGCTTTAATTGTGACAGTTTCGTTTCTCTTCACTGCTGTGTGGGAGAGGGAGGGGCCGTTTTTGGCGCTCTTTGCTACGCATCAAAAAATTCCAGTCAGCTACTTTTATATTTCCTGCATGATCCGGTTCATCTCTGACAGATCTCAGGGGTCTTCAAACTTCTTTGAAGGGAGGTAAATTCTCTCAGCAGAGCTGTGAGAATTCTTATAGTGACTGTGTATAAAAAACGTTGTTTTGTTTTCTATGTACAAATTTAATTAGTGTTGTTTTTTACTAATGGGAACAAACCTTTGCTAAAAGTTGTGTTGTTTTAAAGTTTGATGCAATAACTGTTTTTTCAGTTCATTATTTCAACTGTCATTTAATCGTTAGTACCTCTTTGAGGCACAGTGCGTTTTTTTGCTAAAAAAGATTATAACCAAGTTGTAAGTTTTTTTGCTAGTGTGTTAAACATGTCTGACTCAGAGGAAGATATCTGTGTCATTTGTTCCAATGCCAAGGTGGAGCCCAATAGAAATTTATGTACTAACTGTATTGATGCTACTTTAAATAAAAGTCAATCTGTACAATGTGAACAAATTTCACCAAACAGCGAGGGGAGAGTTATGCCGACTAACTCGCCTCACGCGACAGTACCTGCATCTCCCGCCCGGGAGGTGCGTGATATTTTGGCGCCTAGTACATCTGGGCGGCCATTACAGATAACATTACAAGATATGGCTACTGTTATGACTGAAGTTTTGTCTAAATTACCTGAACTAAGAGGCAAGCGTGATCACTCTGGGGTGAGAACAGAGTGCGCTGACAATGCTAGGGCCATGTCTGATACTGCGTCACAGCTCGCAGAGCATGAGGACGGAGAGCTTCATTCTGTGGGTGACGGTTCTGATCCAAACAGATTGGACTCAGATATTTCAAATTTTAAATTTAAATTGGAGAACCTCCGTGTACTACTAGGGGAGGTCTTAGCAGCTCTCAACGATTGTAACACTGTTGCAATACCAGAGAAACTGTGTAGGTTGGATAAATACTTTGCGGTACCGGCGAGTACTGACGTTTTTCCTATACCTAAGAGACTAACTGAAATTGTTACTAAGGAGTGGGATAGACCCGGTGTGCCGTTCTCACCCCCTCCAATATTTAGAAAGATGTTTCCAATAGACGCCACCACTCGGGACTTATGGCAAACGGTCCCCAAGGTGGAGGGAGCAGTTTCTACTTTAGCTAAGCGTACCACTATCCCGGTGGAGGATAGCTGTGCTTTCTCAGATCCAATGGATAAAAAATTAGAGGGTTACCTTAAGAAAATGTTTGTTCAACAAGGTTTTATATTACAACCCCTTGCTTGTATCGCGCCGATTACGGCTGCGGCAGCATTTTGGATTGAGTCGCTTGAAGAGAACCTTAGTTCCTCTACGCTAGACGACATTACGGACAGGCTTAGAGTCCTTAAACTAGCTAATTCTTTCATTTCGGAGGCCGTAGTACATTTAACCAAACTTACGGCTAAGAACTCAGGATTCGCCATACAGGCACGCAGGGCACTGTGGCTAAAATCCTGGTCAGCTGATGTTACTTCTAAGTCCAAATTACTTAATATACCTTTCAAGGGGCAGTCCTTATTCGGGCCCGGTTTGAAAGAAATTATCGCTGACATTACGGGAGGTAAGGGCCACGCCCTACCTCAAGACAAGGCCAAAGCTAAGGCTAGACAGTCTAATTTTCGTCCCTTTCGGAATTTCAAAACAGGAGCAGCATCAACCTCCACTGCACCAAAACAGGAAGGAGCTGTTGCTCGTTACAGGCAAGGCTGGAAGCCTAACCAGTCCTGGAACAAAAGCAAGCAGGCCAGGAAACCTGCTGCTGCCCCAAAGACAGCATGAACCGAGAGCCCCCGATCCGGGACCGGATCTAGTAGGGGGCAGACTCTCTCTCTTCGCCCAGGCCTGGGCAAGAGATGTTCAGGATCCCTGGGCACTAGAGATCATATCTCAGGGATACCTTCTAGACTTCAAATTATCTCCCCCAAGAGGGAGATTTCATCTGTCAAGGTTGTCAACAAACCAGATAAAGAAAGAAGCGTTTCTACGCTGCGTACAAGATCTGTTAACAATGGGAGTGATCCATCCGGTTCCGTGGTCGGAACAAGGACAAGGGTTCTACTCAAACCTGTTTGTGGTTCCCAAAAAAGAGGGAACTTTCAGGCCAATCTTAGATTTAAAGACTCTAAACAAATTCCTAAGAGTTCCATCGTTCAAAATGGAAACTATTCGGACAATCTTACCCATGATCCAAGAGGGTCAGTACATGACCACAGTGGATTTAAAGGATGCTTACCTTCACATACCGATCCACAAAGATCATCACCGGTATCTAAGGTTTGCCTTCTTAGACAGGCACTACCAGTTTGTAGCTCTTCCATTCGGATTGGCTACGGCTCCAAGAATCTTCACAAAGGTTCTGGGTGCCCTTCTAGCGGTACTAAGACCGCGAGGGATTTCGGTAGCTCCGTACCTAGACGACATTCTAATACAAGCTTCAAGCTTTCAAACTGCCAAGTCTCATACAGAGTTAGTTCTGGCATTTCTAAGGTCGCATGGATGGAAAGTGAACGAAAAGAAGAGTTCTCTCTTTCCTCTCACAAGAGTTCCATTCTTGGGGACTCTTATAGATTCTGTAGAAATGAAGATTTACCTGACAGAAGACAGGTTAACAAAACTTCAAAATGCATGCCGCGTCCTTCATTCCATTCAACACCCGTCAGTAGCTCAATGCATGGAGGTGATCGGCTTAATGGTAGCGGCAATGGACATAGTACCTTTTGCACGCCTACACCTCAGACCGCTGCAATTATGCATGCTGAGTCAGTGGAATGGGGATTACTCAGATTTGTCCCCTACTCTGAATCTGAATCAAGAGACCAGAAATTCTCTTCTATGGTGGCTTCATCGGCCACACCTGTCCAGGGGGATGCCATTCAGCAGGCCAGACTGGACAATTGTAACAACAGACGCCAGCCTACTAGGTTGGGGCGCTGTCTGGAATTCTCTGAAGGCTCAGGGACTATGGAATCAGGAGGAGAGTCTCCTTCCAATAAACATTCTGGAATTGAGAGCAGTTCTCAATGCCCTTCTGGCTTGGCCCCAGTTAATATCTCGGGGGTTCATCAGGTTTCAGTCGGACAACATCACGACTGTAGCTTACATCAACCATCAGGGAGGGACAAGAAGCTCCCTAGCAATGATGGAAGTATCAAAGATAATTCGCTGGGCAGAGTCTCACTCTTGCCACCTGTCAGCAATCCACATCCCGGGAGTGGAGAACTGGGAGGCGGATTTCTTGAGTCGCCAGACTCTTCATCCGGGGGAGTGGGAACTTCATCCGGAGGTCTTTGCCCAAATACTTCGACGTTGGGGCAAACCAGAGATAGATCTCATGGCGTCTCGCCAGAACGCCAAACTTCCTCGCTACGGGTCCAGATCCAGGGATCCGGGAGCAGTTCTGATAGATGCTTTGACAGCACCTTGGAACTTCAGGATGGCTTATGTGTTTCCACCCTTCCCGCTGCTTCCTCGATTGATTGCCAAAATCAAACAGGAGAGAGCATCAGTAATTCTAATAGCACCTGCTTGGCCACGCAGGACTTGGTATGCAGATCTAGTGGACATGTCATCCTGTCCGCCTTGGTCTCTACCTCTAAGACAGGACCTTCTGATACAGGGTCCATTCAAACATCAAAATCTAACTTCTCTGAAGCTGACTGCTTGGAAATTGAACGCTTGATTTTATCAAAACGTGGTTTTTCTGAGTCGGTTATTGATACCCTGATTCAGGCTAGGAAGCCTGTTACCAGAAGGATTTACCATAAAATATGGCGGAAATACCTATACTGGTGCGAATCCAAAGGTTACTCCTGGAGTAAGGTTAGGATCGCTAGGATATTGTCTTTTCTACAAGAAGGTTTAGAAAAGGGTTTATCAGCTAGTTCATTAAAGGGACAGATTTCAGCTCTGTCCATCTTGTTACACAGACGTCTGTCAGAAAATCCAGACGTCCAGTCCTTTTGTCAGGCTTTAGCTAGGATCAAGCCTGTGTTTAAAGCTGTTGCTCCACCATGGAGTTTAAACTTAGTTCTTAACGTTTTACAGGGTGTTCCGTTTGAACCCCTTCATTCCATTGATATAAAAATGTTATCTTGGAAAGTTCTGTTTTTAATGGCTATTTCCTCGGCTCGAAGAGTCTCTGAGTTATCAGCCTTACATTTTGATTCTCCTTATCTGATTTTTCACTCAGACAAGGTAGTTCTGCGTACTAAACCTGGGTTCTTACCTAAGGTAGTCACTAACAGGAACATCAATCAAGAGATTGTTGTCCCATCCTTGTGTCCAAATCCTTCTTCAAAGAAGGAACGTCTTTTACACAATCTGGATGTAGTTCGTGCCCTCAAGTTCTACTTGCAGGCAACTAAAGATTTTCGCCAAACTTCTTCCTTGTTTGTCGTTTACTCTGGACAGAGGAGAGGTCAAAAAGCTTCTGCTACCTCTCTCTCTTTTTGGCTTCGTAGCATAATACGTTTAGCCTATGAGACTGCTGGACAGCAGCCTCCTGAAAGAATTACAGCTCACTCCACTAGAGCTGTGGCTTCCACTTGGGCCTTTAAGAATGAGGCCTCTGTTGAACAGATTTGCAAGGCTGCAACTTGGTCTTCGCTTCATACTTTTTCCAAATTTTACAAATTTGACACTTTTGCTTCTTCGGAGGCTATTTTTGGGAGAAAGGTTCTTCAGGCAGTGGTTCCTTCTGTATAATGAGCCTGCCTATCCCTCCCGTCATCCGTGTACTTTTGCTTTGGTATTGGTATCCCAGAAGTAATGATGACCCGTGGACTGATCACACATAACAGAAGAAAACATAATTTATGCTTACCTGATAAATTCCTTTCTTCTGTTGTGTGATCAGTCCACGGCCCACCCTGTTTTAAGGCAGGTAAATATCTTTTAAATTATACTCCAGTCACCACTTCACCCTTGGTTACTCCTTTCTCGTTGTTTCTTGGTCGAATGACTGGGACTGACGTAGAGGGGAGGAGCTATATGCAGCTCTGCTGGGTGAATCCTCTTGCATTTCCTGTTGGGGAGGAGTTATATCCCAGAAGTAATGATGACCCGTGGACTGATCACACAACAGAAGAAAGGAATTTATCAGGTAAGCATAAATTATGTTTTTTAAATATAATAATAATGAAAAAACTTTTTTCTGTAGTGTAGCTGCCCCCCTCATTACCTGCCCCCCTCCCAGATCGATTTTCCCACCCTCTAATTCCCCCTCCACTATAGAAGCCCCATCTCCCTCCCTCTTTCCCCCTCCTGGCCGCTCTAAGCATTTTTTTTTCTGTAGCGTAGCGGTCACTCCCACTCCCGCCCCCCTCCAGCAATGGGCCACCAACCCTCCTAGCCCTCTCACACCACCAACGATTGGCACCACCATCGGTACCTCTGCAAGTCTGTTTCTGCACTGCCCCACTCATGGGGCAGGCAGAAATAGCTTGATCTCGCTACTTTTAGCCAGATTGCGGCACAGACAGGCCCAGGAGGGCTTAAAGTGAATGTAAATTTTTCCAGATTGTATAATATATTGTTGTAGAGAATCATACGATAAAGCATACCGCCACAATCCGTTTTTAATAAAATTTATTATTTCAATGTTATTTTATATAACAATTATCGATCATTCACTTACCCGCTCCTCCCACTCTCTGTTTGCTTATTCTTCCCCATATTACGTAAACAGCGGTCCCACCCGCTGTTTACGTATCGGCACTGCGCGCTCCCGTGTATTTTTTTCAATTGAAATGACAGGACTCCGTATAACATTGTATTGCGACGCCGTGTTTAGGTATATTGCGCATGCGCGAAATGTGCACGAGCTTACAATACATTTGCTCTACACCGCAAACAAACGCATGCGCAATGATGACGTATTATGGGGTGGGTCCCCCTGTGGTTAGAGCCGTTATTGGCTATCAAGACGTCGATCAAAAAATAGAGGAACGGAGCGCGAATGCCGGGAGGAGGTTGATTTCAGCGAAAACAAGGATAAAATAATGAAAATAAAGGTAACGAATAAAAAAGGTAGAATTTGATGAATGAAACTCAAGGTTTTTTTTGACAACTGTTACACAGGTGTTTAGAGAAGAGGCTGACTTTACATTCACTTTAATGACCAGCATCATACAGGGTAACTGCCCTGATCGTTAAGGGGTTAGATGTATTTACTAGCTACCTTTAAAACATGTCTTGTCTTCTTACAAATGAAATTTGTTGACATCCCCTACTATACATGTAGAGTTTACTGCGCAAAGAAAATAATCCATTTTCATAGTTCCATTCACAGCCCCAATTCCATTCCAGTAATGTACTGTGTGAAAACCTCATATTCGGCTGTTTTATTTCTATAGTTTTTTTCCAAATCTGGTAAGTGTAAGTATTAGTAAATTATGAAGCGTTACTAATTCAAATATGATATAACCAGAATATCTGCTTTTCCTTACATACAGATTGGGTAAATGATTGAAAGCCAATTTTAAACTGTTTCTGCACACCTGCAGGAAACCAAAATATTAGAGTTGTGCATTTGGCAGTTTTATTAGCTAACTAAACTGCTAAATGCACATTGCTGCAAAATTGCAGCAAAATATTGACAGCCAGATGAAAAGAGAGACTAATTGAATAAGTATTGATGATTGATGCCTATTGTATTTGAAAGCCATTTTGTCCCCAGTTAAAGTGACAGTAAAGTGAAAATAAAACTTAAAGACTTCATCTACCTACTGCAGAGTATTAAATGTACAGGAAATTGTTCTTTCATATATATTTCTGTATTTTAAATAGCTGTTTTTCTCATTAAAGCCATCGCCTAGGACACAATGGGCTGAATTTCCAAGTTAAGCAGACCTGCTGTTATTATTTATGTTAGGTATTTATGATTGGGGGGTTGAAGAAACCGAAGCAGCCATTTCACATACAAAATCTCTCCCTCATACAGAGAAAATGTTTTCAGTGTAGTTTGGGATACAACCAGCAAAAGTTGCTATTTCAAATAACAAAGGTAAAGTGGCTGTTTGCAAACAAAAAATAAACTCCAGCAGGTAAAAATGGAACATTAGGAACACATTTCTAGAGTACAATGTTCATTTAAATGGATTGCACAGAACATGCAATTTTAAACAACTTTCCAATTTGCTTCTTCAAGTAAATATATTATATTTAAACATTCTTAATTATACTCATTTCAATACTTTTTAAAATTTTGGTTACCCTAACTGATAATATTCATGCTGCTTAAATGTATAGAAATACATTTAGCCACCAATAAGCAAGTGCTACCCAGGTACTGAACTAAACATGGGCCAGCTCCAAAGCTTACATTCCTGCTTTTCTAATAAAGATACCAAGAGAACCAAGAAAAATTGATAAAAGCAGTAAATTAGAAAGTTGCTTAAAATTGCATGTTCTATCTGAATCATGAAAGAAAGAATGTGGGTTTAATATCTCTTTAAAGGGACAGTCAACTCAAAAAATGTTATTGTTTAAAAAGATAGATAATCCCTTTATTACCCATTCCCCAGATTTGCACAGAAAACATGGTTATATTAATATACTTTGTACCTCTGTGGTTTCCTTGTATTTAAATCCTCTTCTGACAGCCCCCTGATCACATGACTTTGTATGTATTATCTTTTGACTTGCATTTAAGACAATTTGTGCAGTGTCATCCACCACCCACGGGCGTGAGCACAATGTTATCTATTTGGCTCACATGAACTAGCAGTCCCCTGTTGTGAAAAACTAATAAAAAAACGTGATAAGAGGCTGTCTTTAGTGGTTCAGAAACAGGCAGAAATTTAGAGGTTTAAATGTTATAAGGTATATTAATATATCAATGTTGGTTGTGCAAAGATGGTGAATGGGTAGTAAAGGTATTTTTATTTTTTTAAACAATAACACATTTTATGTTGACTGTCCCTTTAAAGGGACAGTCTACACCTGAATTTTTATTGTTTTAAAAGATAGATAATCCCTTTATTACCCATTTCCCAGTTTTGCATAACCAACACAGTTACACTAATATACTTTTAACCTCTGTGATTATCTTGTATCTAAGCCTCTGCAAACTGCCCCTTTTTTCAGTTCTTTTGACAGACTTGCAGTCTAGCCAATCAGTGCCTGCTCCCAGATTACTTCACGTGCACAAGCACAGTGTTATCTATATGAAATATGTAAACTAACACCCTCTAGTGGTGAAAAACTGTTAAAATGCAATCTGAAAGAGGTGGGCTTCAAGGTCTAAGAAATTAGCATATGAACCTCCTAGGTTAAGCTTTCAACTAAGAATACCAAGAGAACAAAGCAAAATTGGTGATAAAAGTAAATTGGAAAATTGTTTAAAATTACATGATCTATCTGAATCATGAAAGTTTATTTTGGCCTAGACTGTCCCTTTAAGTGTTTTTTGGTTCTTCCTACAAAGTCTGAATCAGCAGTGTTCTCTATCTCTTCATCAGATCTTCACGTTGTCTCTTCTCTTTTGTCTCATGCTATCTTCTGTTTAGGGTGCTGGGACTGCTATTGGAGAGTTGCCTCCTTACTTCATGGCAAGAGCAGCTCGTCTTTCAGGAGCAGAACCAGATGATGAAGAATATGAAGAATTTGAGGAAATGCTGGAACATGCTGAGACTGCACAGGTGAGAGTGGTTTATTTCTATAGCTTTAAAGATCACTTTAATTTTACATTGAATATAAGTGAACTAGGATGTTTAACTGACCTCTATCAATTAGTACAATAATGTACTGGTTTAGTAGTAAAGCTAAGCCACCTGATAAACTGTGCTTCATTTTTCTATACATAGTCTCATGTTGTTTCCTCCATACTTCCTCTCACTTTTGTTTTTGCCAAGTTTTCTTCCTAAATTTGAAATGATGCACCTACACCAATACTTTAGTTACTTACAGCCAGCATGGTTTTTATCGACTGCATATGTTGGATATAATCCAGCTTTGTCTGCAACATCCTTTTTGTTCTGTTTACTCCAAAAATTGATTACAGGATTGTTATGACACACCACTGTGTCTGCAATTTATATTCACAATAACGCTTTTACAGACCCACAATGGTAAATGATTACATCCTGTCTGTTTCCAAATGTTTTGTTAGCTTAGCCAACAGCCAGTTATGTTTCACAGCAAGCTCAAAAGGGGCTTGTCTGTACAACTTGCACTGCTTTGGTTGTTGCGTTTGGAGTGTATAATGCTTGAGATGTCCACTCATAAAGCCTAACTAGACATGATTTAGTCTAGACAAGTCATGGCAGAAGATGTGAGGGGGGGGGGAAAGCCATTCACAAATGAGCTTGGACAAAATTACTTTCTGAGCAAACTGTAAAGCAAAAGGCAGGCTAAACATATAAAAAAAAACAATTAGTTCATGGCTAGTATACAAAAATATATATATAAATGCAGCAATCCTAGATTAGTAGAGTTTGTGAATTAATTCAGAAACATTTTTTTCTTGTGTAACAGTAATTAATAATTATATCAAGTCTGTCTACATTTGTAGTGTCCAGAGTAATTTGATATCATTAGGGATATCAGGACTTATTAAAAATTTGCTGTGGATTTCAATATTGTTTTTCTGATTGAATAATTTGTATTAAGTTAGTGTGTTTTTTCACAAGAGTTTCTAAAGAATAAGATCATGATTCTACGGTTTTCAACCTACTGTTTGGGAGAAGCCTAGAAGCACTTATAAATAAAGGAACTGGGGGAGAAGAGATCTTTTCTTTTGCAAGACCAGAAGCAAATCCTCACCTATTAAATTCATTTTGTCCTGCTAAAGGGTATTCTTTTTGCCAACAACCTTATACCCCTTAGATTTTCTGTGAATTAACAGGATTGTTCATGGTCTCAACCAAAATCGACCCCTAATCCCATTCATGTCATGTCAATCAAGACATGTCTCAGCCGTTCTTCCCCAGGTGACCCTCCTGGTAAGAGACCCAGTGTTCTCCCCAGTACCAGTGGTATAACTTTACTGCATATGAGCCTATATATCACATTTCACTGGAAGTAGCGTCCTTGATAAGGTGCTTTTTACGCACAGTTCACAAATAATGACCAAAGGTGGTGTAGTTCACTATTTATTCTGAATTTGAATTGTTTTATCCCTAATCCCTCTAATAATCAGGATAATCTGTTACATGTTTTGTATGTAGTCAGAATCCTGGCATATTACATAATCCCTTTGTTTATTTTCCCTTTGTTTTGCCCTGGAGTCCTGGAAATGGTTTCTGGCTCATAAATCCTCTCCCACTAGCTATGAGTAGGCATTGTTCAGTCATGTGGGGAAGAATTTCCATTGATGTATTAATGCACATTTTGTTCATTGGTTGAAACATCATGACCAGCTTCTTATGAGATCTTGCTTGAGCAGCAGTGTAAAGCTGCTACTTGGTCCTCTTTACATACTTCATAAAGTTTTATACCTACTGTACATTGTTTTTGCTTTGACTGGTACAGCTTTTAGAATACATTTTACATTCTATTTTTTTGTCAATATCCTGTTTCATTAATAATTCTCTGATTTTTGTATGAAGACATTGAACCTTTTTATTGCTAGGTCAATACGGTAATTCTTCCTGCTTTTGCACTTTAGAATCATTTACTTCATATTCTTTCACATTGCATCCCTTTCTTCAGTGTGTCAGCACATCAAAACTCTACCTTTTTTGCGTGGAACATTTTCTGTTTTCCCCTTTTTTTCTCTTGTCTTCTGACTTCTACCTTTATTTGGCTAAATGTTAAAACTGGAGAGAGGAAAGTGGGGTTTTCTTTATGTTGGTAGCCTAAACTTAACCCAGTGGTGCTGTCACTCAGAATGGGGCAAAAGAGATTAAATCTTAAGTATGAATACACATTTTTTAATATAACTTTACGCAGCTAAAAATATATCTTATAAATATATAATTTTGGTAAATATAAGAAAAATAAGATAGCCCAATGGCATGCCATAGTTTCTCCTTTCAAAAATTTTGATTTACTAGATGAAAATTCCTAAATCATGTTTTCTACTGTTCATACATACAAACATTCTACTATTTTAACCTTAATACTTTGTTATGGGGCATATTTGTTTGTCGAATGGCGCTGGAAGCCATCTAGACTCATGTCTGTCAATTTTGAACAAAAATAATTCCTTTGTTTTGGTGGTAGATTTGACACAGTAAAAACAAATGTATTCTTTTGTTATCTCATAAATTACTAAACACTGAATTTACTACAGATTTTCAGGTTTTGTAGAAATTACATGATGGCAAAAGTCCTCTAGACTTTTTTTTTTTTGCCAAAATCAAGTTACAAGGATTTGAAAAAAGCAAGATTTTAATTGATTGTCCTTTTCAGCAGTGGCAGCAACATTATTCAACTATTATATGTGTATGTGTGTTTATATTAATGCTACTGTCCTGATATTAAAGGGACATTAAACACTTTGAGATGGTAATATAAAATGATAAATTGTATATATAAAACAACTCTGCAATATACTTTCATTATTAATTTTGTCCTCTTTGCCTGTAATTCCATTCTGAAATTGTGAGCTTTTCAGTTCCTGTTAGAAATGGAAGTGCAGAACACTGTTAAATCCAGCACAACCATTGGCTGTGCACTCTAGTGACCTATTTATAACTGACCCTAATTGGCCACAGCAGAGAAGGTAACACAAGTTACAACATGGCAGCTCCCAGTGTTTTATAGACACTAAAACTTTACACTTATTTTGTCACTTTTTAAACAACTAATGAAACTTTAAAAAATACATCTACATGTTAGTCATGGACTAATCTTTTCTTTGAATGCATCATTCTATCTAGCATGTATTTAGTGTTTAATGTCCCTTTAAGGAACACATGTTTAAGCCTTCTACAGATCATGTGACAAAGATACATAACATTATTATTACCAGCACATAACAACAATATTCATAAGTTGTAAAGTTTAAAGTATTTTTTTTTTTTATACAAACCACATTATGATGATGATGAGTGTTGTTATAAAGAAGTGGCATCTAACTCAGTGATGGGTACTTATGACCCTCAGTTTTAACTGTGGTTTTATCCTGTAATCTTGAGTAAGTCAGCATGTCCTGTTTGTATCCCTAGACCACACTTAGATATTAGTTGATACTACGTTCCTCATCTAGCTCTTAATCCCGTCTTCTACATAGTCAGTGGATTTTAGTCATTTGGATATAGGTGTTACGCTCACTGTGTTGTGAGTCTGAGGATTTGGCAGCCACAAAAAAAAGGAGATATTGAAGCTTATTAGTTGTTTTTTACAGTTTTAATTTATATAGTATTATCTTTATTTATATTATTTGTAAAAGCAGTAATATTAGATAGAATTAATGAATAGATTTAGATATATACAAATATACATTACTATACACACAATTTGAAGGGGAAAAAAAACTCAAAAGGAAATGGGAGCAGCAGTAGAACTCTATCTCATGCCATGTTACGCACTTTGTCATGGCTGTCCTGGAAAATGCTAACAAATAAACACTGCATGACGAATAGTCACACTATATATTACGCAGAGCAACCGTGTACTTACACAAAAGTGTCTTTGGATAAAGTATACATAGTGACTCACTGAATAAGTAAACAAACTTACTTTTACTTAAAATGGGACTAATCTTTTTCTCTCAAGTCAAAAAGAAGCAATGTAAATGTAACCGTAAATTAATGCTGAAGTAAAAAAATCATATAGGAACATATGATTATCAGTCTAAATTATTATAACATTAATTAGGCCAGCATATTAATCACTAAATGTTCTTATTGTTTTTGACATTAAAGGGACAGTCAACATCAGAATTGTTTATGTTTAAAAAGAAAGATCATCCATTTTTTTACTCATTCCCCAGTTTTGCATAACCAACACAGTTATAATAATACATGTTTTACCTCTGTAATTACCTTGTATCTATGCTGACTTCCCCCTTATTTCAGTTCTTTTGACAGACTTGAATTTTATCCAAGCAGTGTTCACTCCTATGTCACTTCACGTGCATGAGCTCAATGTTATCTATATGAAACACTGGACTAATGCCCTCTAGTGGTCAAAATTTAGATTAGAGGCAGTCTTCAAGGTGTAGGAAATTAGCATATGAACTAATGCCCTCTAGTGGTCAAAATTTAGATTAGAGGCAGTCTTCAAGGTCTAGGAAATTAGCATATGAACCTCTTAGGTTTAGCTTTCAACCAAGAATACCAAGAGAACAAAGCAAAATTGGTGATAAAAGTAAATTGGGAAGTTGTTTAAAATTACATTCCCTATTTAAATCATGAAAAAAAATTTGGACTATACTGTCCTTTTAAGCTTTGTTTGATATTAAGCTGAATTGTACAAGAAATTACTGCTTTATTGTCTAGTAACTTTTTATATTTTTAAGAAAATACACACACACACTGCTTTTCTATTCTTGTTTTCTTTGTACTGTTTCCATGATTTACTAGTCATAATCCAATGGCTTTCTATAAACTACATAAAAATTTTTTTTATATATATTTCAGTAATTTTGAACAAAGTCTAAGCAATTATAAGCCTTCCTTTTTTTCTCAAATGTACTTTAAGGAACAAAGTTACTAACTTGACTTAAATGGCAATCATTACAAAATGTGAAAATAAACTGGTTGAGTAATTTTCAAGGTATTCATAAGAAAAGAAAAAACTTTTTATGTTAACTAAACGTTAGTAATTAGTTTCAGCGCAAATGACTGGAAATATTGAATAGACATAATATTTGGAGTGATGTTAATAAGAGTGGTCATTTGTGCCTTTTTCAAATGTACGTAAGGCACATTTATGAAACAATAGAGTGCAGAAAGGCTGCATACAAAATTAAGGTTTTAAAAACATTTAAACATTTGAGGTAGTCTCTTTTCAGAAGCACATTTTTCAAGTTTATAGTCATCACAATGCAAACGATAACACCATTTCCATATTGAATAGGGGAAAAGCTACTCATATGATGCATGGACAGCACTGACTTCGGCAAACACAATCCATACAATCAGAAGTTTTGCGCTATATTTCAACAACAAAATGGCCACATCAAATTCAACAGACAAGGGTGTTTATACAGTGCATAACAGTCTTTTTAACAGTTTTGCTAGTATCCCAAGATGATTTAAAATATTTCTACTAACTTGCAGAAGTGCACAGTGATATTGCCATAGATCCATTATAGATGTGTTTATCAACATATGGTCTAGATTTATTAAACATATATCCAGCACTATTGTATAGTCCCTTGGTAGTGGGAGGGACAGACCTTTACATGTGTATATGCATGTAATTGACATATATATGTGATATTGTGTACATCAAACAAGATCTGCAGGAAACATGAGAAAACAGAAATCATGACCGCAACAGCTCGAAATGGTATTTCGCGATTGTACTCTTAAAAACTTTGTTTTTATTTAAGAATTTTCGTGAATCTTTGTTACAGTAATTTTGTCTTATTAAATGGGATTTCTCTCAGTAATCTCATATTTGTGATCAGGATTTAACAGTTTGCCATTCCATCTAGTTTATTGGTGACCAAGATCTTTTGCATTGGTTTTTACGGCAAACACAAGTCACAAAAATCTTGAAAAATTGCAATATTTTTTTTTTACAGTTTTAGAAATTCTGCTAAGACAAAACTTGTTCTGTACAGAGCGTTTTGGAAATTTTGGCAATATTTTGAAACTCGTAACTTAGCAGTTTCACAATTTACAGTGTGACAAATGTTAAGATCCTGTTAGATTATATACAATGCATGCACTTTTTTCAATTGGAAATTATTTTACAGCAGTGTTCTTGATTTTAGATGAAAATCTTACCACATCGGAAAACAAGGTTTTCTTAATCAATTGTTGAACAAAAATAAAGAAAATATATATCCTTTTAAAATATTATTAGTTTTAAAACCTTAATGAGTAAACATGCCCAGTATAGCCATCAAGAAAAAATCAGAAATATTAAAATCAGCCCCTTTATTACCACAATTAGCATTGTTTTATTCCCTGAATATCTCCCTCTGCTAAAGCCAATTAGCGAATGTTTGATCACTGTAGTAGTTTATATATATATATATATATATATATATATATATATATATATATATATATATATATTCCTACTTAGAAGGTAATGTTATGTAATTAAGTCCGGAGTTTGTATTACACCCTGTCACAGGAATTTAGAGAAAAAAAAAGAACAATTACAAGAAAGCTAAATAATTAAGTAATATATTCTCCATATGTTTTTACTATGCTTAATTTAAACACTTTATATTACAAAGTGTATGTACCTTTAAATCTGACCATTAAGAGTTTTTACTGAAATATTCGTTTTCTTAAAGAGACATGAAACCCAATTTTTTTCTTTCATGACTGAAAAGAATGTGATTTTAAACAACTTTCCAATTTACTTCAATTATTTAATTTGCTTTCTTGTCTTGTTATAATTAGCTGAAAGGTTTAGCTAGGAAAGCTCAGGAGCAGCAAAGAACCTAGGTTCTAGCTACTGATTGGTGGCTGCATATATATATATACAGATTGTCATTGGCTCACCCATGTGTTCAGTTAAAAACCACTAGTGCTTTGCTGCTCCTTATGATACCAAGAGAATGGAGCAAATTTGATAATAGAAGTAATTTGGAAAGTAGTTTTAAATTGTATGTTCTACCTAAATCATGAAAGACATTTTTTGGGTTTCATGTCCCTTTAAGGAAATCTACAGATTAAGCACACGTGTGGTAATTTAAACAAAATATATTTTTAATAGCGCTGCTGGTTATTTGTGTCTTTCATTGTGTATGTTGAGAGTTGTTTACTTTGTCTTTTCTAAAATTCACTAATGTTAATAATTGGCTAGATTTTTTTTTAATGTATATGGAGCATTTTGTGTTATTGGATTATTATTTTGTTTTGAAAATAAGATAGTAATAAAAAATATTAAGTTATCATTAAAAAAGAAAAACATACTGTCATTATTTAAATAATTAACATTCAAAAGACACAAAATGTTTAACTTATAGTTCCATCCACTGGAATATTTTTTGTGTAATGTCTTTTTTTTTTAATTTATTTTTTAGGTGATGTTGATGTTACATGTAACTAGTTGATAAGCCTGCCCAGAGGGCAGTCTATGTGTTGAAAATATAACCCCCCAAGCTTCAAAAATAGAAATACAGAAAAAAAATAAACAAAGCTATCATAAATAATAAAATTAAACCTAAACTAATACCCCCTACAAAAATAAAAAATCCCCCCCCCCAAATGAAAACACCCCCCTAATCTAATATCAAACTACCAAGTCCGGCGGAGAAGGTCTTCTTCCAGGCGGGTCCATCATCTTCATCCATAGTGAAGTTTTTTTGTTGGGGGGGGGGGGGGGTTGTTTTTTTAGATTTGAGATTTGTCCAAAAAAAAACTAAAGAGCTGAATGCCCTTTTAAGGGCAGTTAAAAAGCTGAATGCCCTTTTAAGGGCAATGGGTAGATTAGGTTTATTAGTGTTAGTTTTTTTTTATTTTGGGGGGTTTGGTGGGTAGGGGGTTTTACTGTTAGGGGGGACTTTGTTTATTTGTAATGTAAAAGAGCTGTTAAACTTAAAGCAATGCCGTACAAAAAGCCCTTTTAAGGGCTATTGGTAGTTTAGCATTAGATTAGTGGGGGGTTTTATTTGGGGGGGTTATTTTGGGGGGCCTTTTTTATAGGGATCAGGTTTAATTTTTTTATTCTGGATAGTGTTGTTTATTATTTTTTGTAATGTTAGCGTTTTTTTATTTTCTGTAATTAAATTAATGTATTTTTATTGTAATTAAGGGGTTAATTTAGGGTCTGTTAGGTTAGGGGGCTTACTCATTAATTTAGTTTTTTGCGTTGTGGGGGTTGGCGGTGTAGGAGTTAATAGGTAAATTAGGTTTGATGCGTTGTGGGGGGTTGTCAGATTAGGGATTAATAGATGTATTAGGTAGTTTGCGATGTTGGGGTTTGCAGGTTTAGGGGTTAATAATTTTGTTAGGCAGTTGGAGTTTTTTTCTTAGTACTTATTGCGGGCGCATAGGTTGTTTTTTTAAATACTTATTGCGGGCACTTTCGTTTTTTTGTTTTTTTTTAAATACTTATTGCGGGCGGTTAGGTGTTTTTTTTCATACTTTTTGCTTGTGTTTTTGTTTTGTTTTAATACTTATTGCAGGCGTTTGTTTTTTTTTTTTTTTTTGTAATGCTCCATTTGCTTTTGCTGCATCCAGATGAATTCTTTTGGCTGCGCGCTCAGCCAACATTCTGTTTGAGGATGCGTGCGCAACTGGCGACGGACATTACAAACGCAATGATAGTATAGATATATCCCTGTAAGAGGTAACATTAGGGCTAATATGGTTGCACTGTACAAATAATATGTGTGTGTGTGTGTGTTACAGCTTCTACCTGAAGTTTTATTAAACTATTCTACTATTTGAAAAAAAAAAAATAGTGATTGCAGTCTTGCTTACTGTTCTGTACTAACTTGGCTCCTCACACCCTGGACCACTTAATGCGGTAGAATTACATATTTAACAAGTGCATAATAAAAAGACAATCATTTAACACCTACTCTAAATTTCAAATAAAGCAATAGATTTTTTTTTTCTGACCCCCTGTATCATGTGACAGACATCAGCCAATCACAGACTAGTATAGGGGTGTATATTGTGAGCTTGTGCACATGCTCACTAGGATCTTGTTCCCCAGAAAGTGTGAATATAAAAATAGTGTGATAATGGAAGTAAATGGGAAAGTGTGTTAAAACTGCATGCTCTATCTGAATCATAAATGTTTTTCTTTCATGTAATTAGCAAGAGTAGCTAGTGACGTATGGGATATACATTCCTACCAGGAGGGGCAAAGTTTCCCAAACCTCAAAATGCCTATAAATACACCCCTCACCACACCCACAAATCAGTTTTACAAACTTTGCCTCCTATGGAGGTGGTGAAGTAAGTTTGTGCTAGATTCTACGTTGATATGCGCTCCGCAGCAGGTTGGAGCCCGGTTTTCCTCTCAGCGTGCAGTGAATGTCAGAGGGATGTGAGGAGAGTATTGCCTATTTGAATGCAGTGATCTCCTTCTACGGGGTTTATTTCATAGGTTCTCTGTTATCGGTCGTAGAGATTCATCTCTTACCTCCCTTTTCAGATCGACGATATACTCTTATATATACCATTTCCTCTACTGATTCTCGTTTCAGTACTGGTTTGGCTTTCTACTACGTGTAGATGAGTGTCCTGGGGTAAGTAAGTCTTATTTTCTGTGACACTCTAAGCTATGGTTGGGCACTTTTATATAAAGTTCTAAATATATGTATTCAAACATTTATTTGCCTTGACTCAGGATGTTCAACGTTCCTTATTTCAGACAGTCAGTTTCATATTTGGGATAATGCATATGAATAAATCATTTTTTCTTACCTTAAAAATTTGACTTTTTCCCTGTGGGCTGTTAGGCTCGCGGGGGCTGAAAATGCTTCATTTTATTGCGTCATTCTTGGCGCGGACTTTTTTGGCGCAAATTTTTTTTTCTGTTTCCGGCGTCATATGTGTCGCCGGAAGTTGCGTCATTTTTGAGGTTTTTTTGCGCCAAAGGTGTCGGTGTTCCGGATGTGGCGTCATTTTGGCGCCAAAAGCATTTAGGCGCCAAATAATGTGGGCGTCTTTTTGGCGCTAAAAAAATATGGGCGTCACTTTTGTCTCCACATTATTTAAGTCTCATTATTTTGTGCTTCTGGTTGCTAGAAGCTTGTTCTATGGCATTTTTTTCCCATTCCTGAAACTGTCATTTAAGGAATTTGATCAATTTTATTTTTCAGCGGAATTGGCTGTCTTTATTTTATCCCTCCCTCTCTAGTGACTCTTGCGTGGAAAGATCCACATCTTGGGTAGTCATTATCCCATACGTCACTAGCTCATGGACTCTTGCTAATTACATGAAAGAAAACATAATTTATGTAAGAACTTACCTGATAAATTCATTTCTTTCATATTAGCAAGAGTCCATGAGGCCCACCCTTTTTTTGTGGTGGTGGTTATGATTTTTTTGTATAAAGCACAATTATTCCAATTCCTTATTTTTTATGCTTTCGCACTTTTTTTCTTATCACCCCACTTCTTGGCTATTCGTTAAACTGATTTGTGGGTGTGGTGAGGGGTGTATTTGTAGGCATTTTGAGGTTTGGGAAACTTTGCCCCTCCTGGTAGGAATGTATATCCCATACGTCACTAGCTCATGGACTCTTGCTAATATGAAAGAAATGAATTTATCAGGTAAGTTCTTACATAAATTATGTTATTTTGACTTGAGAGTCCCTTTAGCTACACTTGAATGTGAGTACAGTTTCTTTGTGAGAGTTATATGTATATAATATGCACTTGATTAGTGGTGATATAGATATATATAAATATAGTATTATTACTTTTTTGGGTTTATATGTCTGAAGGAAATGCAAATGTTTGATTGTAAAACATTGTATATATTTTTTACAATCGCACATAACATAGTGTTTCTGTGTTAGCATTAAAGCAATTAAGATTTTTGATATTTGATGTTTTCAGTTGTGTTTTTATCAGTACTGCTATGTAGCCCATCATTCAGGAGTTAATCCTCCTTTGTAATGGTGTTCTTCCTCTATCTGCTGATCCTAATGACTAACCGGCCATGCACTCTCTGGGTGTCAATTGCTGTCAGGACCTGTTTTTGACTCTGCTTAACCTATTCTCGTTATGGTTTGTCTGGCCCATCACATGACTTCTCTGAAAATTCCCCCTCCCCTCCATTTCCAGTAAACTGTTTGAACAGGAGTGACTCAGAATGAAACCATCTTTCCTTGTAACCACAGGGCTTGTTAAAGAATTTGTCAACGTGGACTCTAGAGGGCTTATGTTTAAGTGAGCAGAAACTGCCGTTTCTGATTTTGTCAGGAGTTCCATATTACGTCTTCCTGTAATCAGGCAAAGGACACACTCTTGATGTCTGCAATGAGTTAAACTCACAAAGTCCCCATAGGCCAGCTGGCACATCAGCTCGCCCATCAGGTTATGTGGAGTTAGATAAGCTTTCTCACTGCTTGTTTTAGAGACATGCAGAAGAAAAAAGGGGAAAATATTCTGAAACCTTACCTCATTCTTGAGATCACACACATTTGCTTATTCATCCTCTAAGTCTTGACTCCCTCCCTTCTCACACTTTATTAGCATCTCGGATGTGCTTACAATTTACCTTGAGATCTTAATTAAATTTATATATAAATTACTAAACTTCTGTCTCCTTTAGAATTAAGTCGGACTAATTAATGGTGCAAAACAATGATCACATAAAAATAGTCACATGCAATAAAACATACCAGTAATAAAGATGTGGTCTCAGGTTAACACAATTTGTTGCTTGCTGTAAAGGGACAGTGAACTCTTAGAAATTGTTATGTAAACATGTTTAAGTATAGAATAAAACATTGCAAATATACTTTATTTTGTCCCCATAATAGATGCCATTAAAAGTTTAAAACATTGGTTTCACTTACCTTATTTATTCTACTTGGGACAATTTTGGATTAATAAAATCTCCAAACGATGTCTGTGTAGAATATAATAATGTTAAATGGAAATTGTTACCTTAAAGGGACACTGTACCCAAAAAAGTTATTTCGTGATTCAGATTGAGCATGAAATTTTAAGCAAGTTTCTAATTTACTCCTATTATCAAATTTTCTTCATTCTCTTGGTATCTTTATTTGAAATGCAAGAATGTAAGTTTAGATGCCGGACCATTTTTGGTGAACAACCTGGGTTGTCCTTGCTGATTGGTGGATAAATTCATCCACCAATAAAAAAGTGCTGTCCAGAGTACTGAAACCAAAAAAAAGCTTAGATGCCTTCTTTTTCAAATAATGATAGCAAGAGAACGAAGAAAAATTGATAATAGGAGTAAATTAGAAAGTTGCTTAAAATTGTATGCTTTTTCTGAATTACAAAAGAAAAAAAATTGGGTTCAGTGTCCCTTTAACCCTTTCGTGACAGAGTCAATTTTTCTACAACGGAGTAACGTTCTGATGTAGACAAATTGAAATCCCGCGATCGTGAGATTTCAGTTATGGGATCGGGTCAGGGGGGCGTCCCTATGATGCTAGGCATGCCCTCCAGACCGCAATCAGATCAGGAAGCGACGTTGGCTTTAGGACAGCCAAACGGCTAGGATGTTTTATTCCGTCCTAACGGCGCTAAAGCCCAGTGCGGTTAGGACAGAATAAAACGCCATAACGGCTTTAAAAAGTTAAAGGGATTTGTATATACAATGTTAGGTTATATGTAATGAAAAAACTTTGCAATATACTTTCATTATTTATTTTGCCCCATTTTCGTGTAATGTAGCTCTGAAAATTGAATAATTGCTAACTCTCAGTAATTGAAATGCACCCTGCTGACTTATCAAGGCTAACTCTGTTACATATATGTTCCTTATTGGCTTTATGAATTAACAACTGCAAAACAGTCCATTTTATACTAATATTATGACAGCCCAGATTGCCTCCTCCAAATTAGTCAACTGGTGGGTGGATTTTGGCTATTGATTAATAATTGCCGTAAAAAGGATTTGCTCTATTCTGCTTGCGGCCATTGTTCACATACTTTTGCTGTCCCTGATTGTCCTCAGCAGAATAGATTAGATGAGGGAAAAACTAGGTTTCAGCATGACGTGCCTATTGCTTTATTGAAGTATTTTATGTGAATTAAAAAATGACACATATTTCTTTAATATTTAAACAGCTAATATATTTTCCTAAAAAATACACCTGCATATGATATCTTTCCTTTTTAAGTGAATGTCAAGTTTGATGAATCGGTGCCCATTTTTTAAAAACCCTATTAAAAACATAATTCATCAAACTTTACATTTCACTCATTTTGTTAACGAGACACTCCAGCGATTCCCCCTCCTGCCGCTCGTCTTTTCATACATCAGCAATGACGAATACGGCATCCTCCAATCACGGCTTACCCCCCCCAGGGGAATCATTGCCTGAGGCAACGCCGTGATTGGAGGAAGCCGGATTCGTCATTTTTGACATATGAAGAGGCTTGCGACGGGCGGGGGATTTTAACATAACGAGTGAAATGTAAAGTTTGATGAATGAAAGTGCCCCTGTTTTTAATAGGGTTTTTAAAAACCAGGCACTGAGTCATCAAACTTGACATTCACTTTAAATGCATCATTGTATTTAGCATGTTTCATGGCCTTTTCAATGCAATGTAAATTTATTTATTTTGTATTTATTTTGCAGAAGAGGAACATTCTATGGGGATAGGAAGTTGGTTAGATTTTTGTCTTTATATTTGATGCATTTTGTTAGGAAGCAACCTGCAATTACATATTGATAATCGTATAAATGTTCTTGTTGTTATTTTAAATACTTTTATACACCAGCAAGAAAACATATGTAAATATGCTTGTTGTCCTTTGTCAGTGATTTCTAAATTGTTTTGTCTGTACTATATTTGTTAACTATAGATTTTCAACATTTTTACCTATGTTCCTGCATTGTAATGTAGTAACTAGCACTATATATTTATAGTTTTTAAGAGATTGCCATTGTTTGATCTAGGAAGCATAATAGACAGCAATTCAGAGTCTTGTGCGCACACCACGCATTCCTGAAACAAACATATCTGATCCCAAAATACAGCTACATTTGTTTCATCTGTCACTTGTTTAACCTGCTATTTTATACCTTTTGTCCAACTGTCAGTGATCTGAATACATGGATTTATAGATACTTATCTTTATATATAAACTTCTGGATAAAACTTTGTTATATATTTAAAGGAGCATAAAAGTGCAAACAATGCTCTGATTTTGCTAGAGCATATTATGGCACAATTGCTTGTATATAGCTGTGTAGTTTAAGGTTGCTGCAGAGCAGGAAAGCACAACTGGGAACTAGTTGAACACATCTGGCGAGCCAATAGCAAGAGGCATACTGTATATGTGTATCCACCAATCAACAGCTAACTTCCAGTAGTACATTGCTGCTCCTGAGCCTATCTAGGTATGCTTTACTAGCTAACTTCCAGTAATACATTGTTGCTCCTGCGCCTATCTAGGTATGCTTTACTAGCTAACTTCCAGTAATACATTGCTGCTCCTGCGCCTATCTAGGTATGCTTTAATAGCTAACTTCCAGTAATACATTGCTGCTCCTGAGCCTATCTAGGTATGCTTTAATAGCTAACTTCCAGTAATACATTGCTGCTCCTGCGCCTATCTAGGTATGCTTTAATAGCTAACTTCCAGTAATACATTGCTGCTCCTGAGCCTATCTAGGTATGCTTTAATAGCTAACTTCCAGTAATACATTGCTGCTCCTGCGCCTATCTAGGTATGCTTTAATAGCTAACTTCCAGTAATACATTGCTGCTCCTGCGCCTATCTAGGTATGCTTTAATAGCTAACTTCCAGTAATACATTGCTGCTCCTGAGCCTATCTAGGTATGCTTTACTAGCTAACTTCCAGTAATACATTGTTGCGCCTAGCTAGGTATGCTTTACTAGCTAACTTCCAGTAATACATTGCTGCTCCTGCGCCTATCTAGGTATGCTTTAATAGCTAACTTCCAGTAATACATTGCTGCTCCTGAGCCTATCTAGGTATGCTTTAATAGCTAACTTCCAGTAATACATTGCTGCTCCTGCGCCTATCTAGGTATGCTTTAATAGCTAACTTCCAGTAATACATTGCTGCTCCTGCGCCTATCTAGGTATGCTTTAATAGCTAACTTCCAGTAATACATTGCTGCTCCTGAGCCTATCTAGGTATGCTTTAATAGCTAACTTCCAGTAATACATTGCTGCCCCTGCGCCTATCTAGGTATGCTTTAATAGCTAACTTTCAGTAGTACATTGCTGCTCCTGAGCCTATCTAGGTATGCTTTAATAGCTAACTTCCAGTAATACATTGCTGCTCCTGAGCCTATCTAGGTATGCTTTACTAGGGCACCATTTGATAATGCAAGTCAATTGGAAAATTGTTTAAAATTGTATGCTCTAATGACCCATAAAAGCTGTTTTCAGTGCATTTATTTTCATGTTATTAGTTTGTGGGTTATTTTTGGTAAGAGTAGTTTGTACTGCACAAAGGCTGGCAAATCCATGATTGAGCGAAGCAGACTTGTTTTCTCTGTTAGCTGACAAAATAATTTTCTGACACATTTCCAGTCTATTTCCCCTTTCTGTAACCCTTCACAGGCTTGAAAACATAGAAAACCACTTATAAATCAACAATTAGCAGATACTTAGTTGTGCAAACAGAATGATGTTACTGCTTTTACATGCCCCACTACATTTGTCGAGAACAATAGCCACCTTCCATTCCTAGCGCTACAGAATGTTGCGGCGCTATACAAATAAAGCATAATAAAAATAATTACAAAAATAAGCTCCTCACGTTTGAATCAGTGGCATAAAAACTGCAAAAAACTAGTGATGCACTGTACTCACTCACCTATAAATGATTGCTATTTCCCTTAAATGTTCATAGTTAAAGTGACATATGCTCAGCAGCAATGTACTATTCAGAGCTAGCTGGTGATTGGTGGATACACTCACATGTATGCCTGTAGCCCATTTCCCATCTCAGACCACCATTTGCTTACCTTTAATCTTAATATACAGGTTAAACCTACTTCTCCCCCTCGCCCCCGCACCTGTAAAAATCTGCACACTGTGGACCCTCTCCAACTCTCCAACCTTATTCAAATACACCTCCCCCACACTTCCACGATATACTGCCCTAATCTTGCTATAACCTACTATAACAACACTCTCTCCTCTGCACTTGACACTCTTGCTCTGCCCCAACGTCTCAAAGCCCCACGTCGTCAGCTCCAGCCCTGGCACTCCCTGCAAACACGCCACCTACAAAAATGCTCCTGCACTGCTGAACGTGCCTGGAGGAAATCCCGCTCTGAACATGATTTCATGCACTATAAGTTCATTCTTTACTCTTACACCCCTGCCCTTCACTTAGCTAAGCAAACCTACTTCTCTTCTCTTACATCCACTCACTCCTCAAACCCTAAAAGACTCTTCTCCATTTACAACTCTCTGCTCTACCCACCTGCACCACCCCCCCCTCATCTGCATTCAACGCTCAAGACCTGGCTGACTACTTTTTCAATAAAACACTTACCATCAAAGAAACATCCTAACACAAACCTGCAATCTCCCAAATTTGCTCCCAGTCTCCCTCTCTGCCACTCTCTGCACCCTCCTCCCAACCACTGAGAGTGAAGTGGCTTCCATATTGTCTTCCTCACACCTCACTACCTGCCCACTTGACCCTATTCCTTCACATCTAATACCTTCTCTGTCTCACACTCTCACTCCGGCTCTTACTCACATATTCAACCTATCCCTTTCTACCGGCTCATTCCCTGCCTCCTTCAAACATGCAAAGGTCACCCCCATCCTCAAAAAAAACCTCCCATGACCCTAACTCTCCTGCAAACTACCGCCCCATATCACTGCTCCCGCTAGCTTAAAAAATCCTTAAAATACTAGTTTTCGACCACCTAACCCACTTCCTGTCCTCCAACTCATTGCTCAACCCCCTGCAATCTGGCTTTCGTCCCCAACACTCAACTAAGAGTGTCCTCACCAAGGTTACAAACAATCTCCTTTCTGCTAAAAACAAAGGCTACTAATCTATACTCATCTTACTTGACCTCTCTGCTGCCTTTGACACTGTTGACCATCCCCTTCTCCTACGGACTCTCAGCTCTCTTGGGCTCTGTGACACTGCACTCTCCTGGATTCACTCTTATCTCTCTAACTGATCCTTCTCAGACTCTTTTGCTAGTGACTCCTCTTCTTGATTGCCTCTGTCTGTTGGAGTACCTAAAGGCTCTGTCCTCGGTCCTCTACTCTTCTCTATTTACACTTCTTCACTGGGTAAACTTAACAGCTATGGCTTCAACTATCACCTCTATGCTGATGATACCCAGATCTACCTTTCCACCCCTGCACTTTCTCCTTCTGTCAATTCTCACATCAGTGACTGCTTATCTGACATTTCCTCCTGGATGGCATCCCACCACCTAAAAATAAACATGTACAAGACGTACTTCTTCTAATCCCCCCCCCCCCACACTCTAACTCTACTCCAGTTTCTAATTTTTCCATCACTGTTGGCGGCACCACTATCTCCCCATCACCCCAAGTCCGCTGCCTCGGAGTCACGCTTGACTCAAATCTGTCCTTCATTCCCCACATCCAATTGCTCTCTTCATCCTGCCACAACCACCTACGCAATATCTCCAAAAATCGTCTGTTTCTGAGTGCTGAAACTACTAAACAGCTAATCCACTCCCTGGTAATTTCCCAACTTGACTACTGTAATAACTTACTAACTGGCCTCCCTCTCTCCCACCTCTCTCCCCTTCATTCCATCCTAAATGCATCTGCCAGGCTAATCCACCTCTCTCAACGCTCTTTTTCTGTTGCATCTCTCTGCGAGTCCCTTCACTAGTTCTCACAGCAGAATTAAATTCAAAATTCTCACCCTGACCTACAAAGCCCTCACCAATGCTGCCCCACCCTACCTGTCCTCACTCATCAACAAATATATTCCAGCCCGCCCACTAAGATCCAACAATGATCTGCTCCTTGCGTCCTCTATCATCACCTCCTCTCATGCTAGACTTCAGGACTTCTCTCGTGAGGCACCAACCCTCTGGAACGCACTTCCTCGAGCTGTCAGACTTTCCCCTAACCTCTCATCCTTTAAACGTTCCCTAAAAACCTTTTTTTTCAGGGAAGCTTATCACCCGACTCATTAACAAATTAACTTCTCTTACCTAACAGTTGCCCTCATCTATCTCCTTATATCATTCTCACCTTTGCAGTCCCCACCTCCTGTTTCCCATCCTCCTACCCATCTAGATTGTAAGTTCCCATGGGAATAGGGCCCTCAATTCCCCCTGTATTGTCTGTAAAGTTTTGTCTTTTATTGTATTGTTTCTCCGTTGTACTTTTATCCTCGTACCCATGGGCAGCGCTGCGGAATCTGTTGGCGCTTTATAAATATTATTATATTATAAATAAAGAATAATAATAATAATAATAATGTATCTTGTCACTGGCTCACCAGATAGGCTCAGTTAGCTTCCAGTAGTGCATTGCTGCTCTGGAGTTTAATTTAACTGCATGCAGGGTTTAAAAACAGTTATATGCAAGCAGTAGTGCAATAACAAAAGGCTCTAACACATAATAGCAGTTTCTTTTTGCATTTTAATCAATATTTGATTGCTTCTTTAGACACTAGCTGATGTCACATGCTAATACTATTGCTTTAGCTGTCTAGTAGCTGTGTAACACCACCATCTGTTAACTGAATAGAGCTTTACAGTGGAGAAATGCTGCTAGTCTAGATCCTTTGTGTTGTGTGTGCGCTCAAGGGCTAGAACAGAGCTTTCCAAACTTTTCATGTTGGTGACACACTTTTTAGACCTACATCATTTCGCGACACAGTAATTCAGTTGTACTGGCAAACTGGAGGTTAAACTAACTTGTTTTAAGAGATACGGACAGCTACATAAATTATATAATAACAAAATGCATTTACAAGTAACAGTATGTATGTGCAAGAATTAAAAAAAAAAGTTTAATAACACCAATAGCTACTTACTATTTTAATGGGATGTATGAGGTTGATGGGATGAACACAATTTCTGAATATTTAGTGGAATATTAGATAAAGACACTCGCATTTCATCATCAAGCATTTTTAAGCTTCCACTTCCTATATATACATATATCAAGAGCAGGAGCAGCAATGCACTACTGTTAGCTAGTTGCAAAAAACCCCCCACTGACTTCAGCTCAGCGTTTAAGCTGCCACCCTCAGAGCTCGGTGAGTCCGATTGACTACCGTGCTGCAAACACATTGTTGTCCCACTCACTGACTACACATGCAGTCACGAGCCAATTAAGGAGACTACACGTGCACTCAGGATCCAATGTGCCGCCAATGGGAATAGTTTCAGTTCCCACTGGGCTACGCCAATAGGTTAAGATGATCTGTGACCCTAGGTATCAATTACGTGTCAACCATGTGATATGCATAGCAGGCAGGCGGAAAGTCAGAAACCCCCAAAAAAAATTTTTTTAAAATTACAATTTAAAAAAATTTGTGCTGAAGCAGGGACACACCTACACACTGCTGCCGACACACTAGTGTGTCCCGACACACAGTTTGGAAAGCACTGGGCTAGAAGATGATGCCCCTAAATACATAGATACTGTCTTAATGAATTATCAAAGTTTACGTTCTTTGTTCTTTCTAAATGTGTGAGCGTTGTATAGTACAGAGGTCTGTATATGAAAGTGAACCTCTTGTTTGATCAAAAGTAAAGATAAAAAGGGATATGAAAACCATTTTTTGTCTTTCATGATTCAGATAGAGCATGCAATTTTAAGCAACTTTCTATTTTACTCCTATTCATTTTTCGTTATTTTGGTATCTTTATTTGAAAAATCAGAAATGTAAAGCTTAGGAGCCGGCTTATTTTAGGTTTAGCATCCTGGGTAACGCTTGCTTGATTGGTGGCTACATTTAGAAACCAATCAGCAAGCGTTACCCAGGTGCTAAACCAAGATAGTTGCTTAAAGGACCAGTAAACACAGTAGATTTGCATAATGAACAAATGCAAGATAACAAGACAATGCAATAGCACGTAGTCTGAACTTCAAATAAATAGTAGATTTTGTTATGACAATTTTAAAAGTTATGTCTTTTTCCACTTCCCCTGTATCATGTGACTCAAAAAGTTTAAATATAAAAAGACTGTGCACATTTTGTTAATGAAAGTAAATTGGAAAGTTGTTTAAAATTGCTGTTCTATCTGAATAATGACAGTTTAATTTTGACTTGTTATTTAATTATGAAAGAAAAGTCCACCATTGATCAGCAAAACCACACTAAGAAATGAAACAATCAGATTTGCAGAACTCTTCCTTTGTGAACACCAGATTCAATCTGCAACAAATGGACTTTTATCAAATATAACACTTCTGTATTATGATAAAATATTTAAAAATTACCTTAAATCGACAGTCTAGTCCAAAATAAACTTGAATGATTCAGATAGAGCATGCAATTTTAAACAATTTTCCAATTTACTTTTATCACCAATTTTACTTGGTTCATATGCTAATTTCTTTCCTAAAACATGGAGAGTCCACTACGTCATTACAATTACTAGTGGGATATTCACTCCTGGCCAGCAGGAGGAGGCAAAGAGCACCACAGCAAAGCTGTTAAGTGTCACTTCCCTTACCTATAACTCTGTCATTCTCTTTGCCTATGTCAATGGGAGGAGATGAAGTTCAGTGTCTGAAGAATGGATTCCTTTTTCGAGTACTTTTCCCTGCAAGCAAGGATTTGCATTTAGCTGTGTCCACGGCAATCTCTTGAGTAAGACTAGTGGTGGCTTTTAAGTAGTTAGAAAGCTGTGAGGTAGTCCTTGTTTGGTTTTCTAACATGTCTGCTGCCCATTGTATAGAAAGCCAGAGTTGGTTACTCTGTTCTTTCTTTTTCTGCAGGTCTCTGATAGGAGTAGGTGTCCTGTCACGCCTTGTGACCTGTCTTCCTGCCCGACAGCTGGATTTGCAGGTAAGTGCTTTTGTCTTCTAGGTATTGGAAACTTGCACTTGAGAAGATTTTCCTTTTGGGCAGGGTGCAGGCACTTTATGTATGTGTTGAGACCAAGGGGTTAACTTTCCATGCGGTTATGGATTATTTTCTCGGAGGCTTTCTATATAAAAGTTTCAGTTTATTGTGAATTTTATTTATTAGGAAATGCGATTGTTGGACTCTATTTTGTTGTATCAAGTTTTTACTAGGAGGTTGCTACTAGAAACGCGCACTTTTAGTTATTGCTGCGCGGTTTCTTTTTCTGCCGGTCATGTGACCCCTCCCTCACCCGAATGAGTTCCTGAGAGGAGCGGCGTTATTTTGGACAGCTTCTTGGTGTCGGATTGTTTTCTCAATCGATGTACAGCTGCTTGCCTAACAATTTGGGAATTGAAGGTTAAGATAAGGCACCTCAGTCTGCCTGAGGTGTAGAGGCGCCTTTTTATTTGTTTTGAATATTGCTCTGAAGAGATTACGTTTTTTTCTCTTAAAGTGACAGTGTCATTTTCATATATCAGTCATTTCTTTAATCATTGGGAATTCTTTTACGTATGGACATGGAAAAGGAGTCTGCTCTTATGGATAAATGTTTATTGTGCCTTGAGGCCCAAATTGTGTTACCTATGCAGTTTTGTTCTTCATGTTTAGAAACTACTTTGAAATGTAAAGATAAACTTTTTGTTTCTTAACCTAATGTCTCTCAGGATGATGCTGTTCAAGCAATGCCACAGCTTTCTCCTCTAACGTCCCAAGCCTCCACAGCCTCATATACAGTGCCCTGCAGTTCCTCTCAGTCTCCTGGAGGAGTTTATTTGCCATCAGATTTTGCTGCAAAGATATCCTCTGCAGAATCAGCGGTTTTATCTGCTTTTCCCATGATGGGGAAGCACAAGAGGAAATCTAAAACATTTTTAGAGTGTAAGGTGTCTGTCCCGTCTGCTGCTACGCAGGTTGCCCTCCCTCATAAGTCTGATGAGGAGTATACCTCAGTAGCCTCTGAGGGTGAAATCTCAGATTCGAACAGTATAATTCCTTTGTCTGATGTTGAAGAAGTAAACTTTAGATTTAAGCTTGAACACCTTCGGTTACTTCTACAGGAGGTACTGGCTACTTTGGACAACTCAGACTCTCCTGTCGCTGTCAATCCTAAGAAATCTAGTAAGCTTAACAAATACTATGATGTTCCTTCCTCTGTGGAAGTGTTTCCTGTTCCAGACCGTGTGACGGAGATTATCACACAGGAATGGGAGAAGCCAGGGATACCTTTTTCCCCGTCTCCCGTCTTTAAAAATATGTTTCCTGTTACTAACTCCATTAGAGATTCATGGCGCACGGTGCCTAAGGTAGAAGGGGCTATTTCTACCCTGGCTAAGAGAACTACGATCCCTATTGAGGATAGCTGTTCCTTTAGGGATCCCATGGACAAAAAGCTGCAGACTTATTTGAAGAAGATGTATGTTCATCAAGGTCTTCAATGGCAACCTGCAGTTTGTATTGCCACAGTAGCAAGTGCAGAATTTTATTGGTGCAATGCTTTGTCTGAATTGATTTTAGAAGAGACTCTGTTGGAGGAGATACAAGATAGGATTAAGGCTCTCAAACTAGCCAACTCCTTTATCTCTGATGCTAACATGCAAATTAGACTGGGAGCCAAGATGTCTGGCTTCACTGTTCTAGCCCGTAGGGCTCTGTGGCTAAAATCTTGGTCAGCTGATGTTACCTCCAAGCTTCTGTCGCTACCTTATAAAGGTAAGACCTTGTTTGGTCCTGGTCTGGCAGAAATGATTTCTGAAATTACAGGTGGAAAGGGGTCCTTTCTACCACAAGACAAGAAGAATAGACCTAAAGGACGTTAAAGTCATTTTCGTTCCTTTCGTAACTTCAAAGGTCCAAAGCCTTCATCTCCCTCTTCTAAGCAGGAGCAGTCCAAGTCTTCTTGGAGACCCAATCAGTCTTGGAACAAGGGGAAGCAATCAAAGAAACCCTCAACTGAGACTAAGTTAGCATGAAGGATCTGCCCCCGGTCCGGGATCGGATCAGGTGGGGGGCAGACTTTCCCTTTTTTGTCAAGCGTGAATACGAGATGTCCCAGATCCTTGGGGTGTGGACATAGTATCTCAGGGTTACAAAATAGAATTCAAATCTCGTCCTCCCAAGGGCAGATTTCTCCTTTCAAGGTTATCTGCGGATCAGGTAAAAAGAGAGGCATTCTTACAGTGTGTTCAGGACCTTTCCTCCCTGGGAGTGATTGTTCCATTTCCAGTAAGAGAACAAGGTCTGGGATTTTATTCAAACTGTTTGTGGTTCCCAAAAAAGAGGGAACTTTCCGACCCATTTTAGACCTAAAGTGTCTCAAGTTTCTCAGGGTTCCGTCCTTCAAAATGGAAACCATTCGTTCCATTCTTCCCTTGGTCCAAGAAGGTCAGTTCATGACGACCATAGACCTGAAGGACGCAAATCTTTGTTACTATCCACAGTGGCTCAATGTATGGAGGTAATTGGTCTGATGGTCGCTTCCATGGACATCATTCCCTTTGCTCGATTCCATTTGAGAGCTCTGCAATTATGCATGCTCAGACAATGGAACGGAGATCATTCAGATCTGTCTCAGAGGATAGATCTGGACCAGTTGACAAGAAATTCTCTCTCGTGGTGGAATTCTCATGATCATCTGTCTCAGGGCACATGCTTCCGGAGACCTTCCTGGGTGATTGTGACAACGGATGCCAGCCTTCAAGGCTGGGGAGCAGTATGGGACTCGTTAAAGGCTCAGGGCCTATGGAATCGGGAGGAGTCTGTTCTCCCCATAAACATCTTGGAGTTGATCCTTAGCCTGGTTTATCAGGTTCTAATCGGACAACATCAACTCTGTGGGTTACATCAACCGCCAGGGGGGAACTCAGAGTTCCTTAGCTATGTAGGAGGTGGCATGGATTATTCAGTGAGCGGAAGCTCACAATTGTTTTCCATCTGCTATCCACATTCCAGGATTGGACAACTCTGGAATGTGGATAGCAGATGGAAAACAATTGTGAGCTTCCGCTCACTGAATAATCCATGCCACCTCCTATATAGCTAAGGAACTCTGAGTTCCCCCCTGGCGGTTGATGTAACCCACAGAGTTGATGTTGTCCGATTAGAACCTGATAAACCAGGCTAAGGATCAACTCCAAGATGTTTATGGGGAGAACAGACTCCTCCCGATTCCATAGGCCCTGAGCCTTTAACGAGTCCCATACTGCTCCCCAGCCTTGAAGGCTGGCATCCGTTGTCACAATCACCCAGGAAGGTCTCCGGAAGCATGTGCCCTGAGACAGATGATCATGAGAATTCCACCACGAGAGAGAATTTCTTGTCAACTGGTCAAGATCTATCCTCTGAGACAGATCTGAATGATCTCCGTTCCATTGTCTGAGCATGCATAATTGCAGAGCTCTCAAATGGAATCGAGCAAAGGGAATGATGTCCATGGAAGCGACCATCAGACCAATTACCTCCATACATTGAGCCACTGATGGCCGAACAGTAGACTGTAGAGAGAGGCAAGAGGAGAGAAGCTTGGATTTTCTGACCTCTGTCAGAAATATCGTCATAGATAGGGAATCTAAGATTGTCCCTAATAAACAGACCCTTGTAGCTGGAACAAGGGAACTCTTCTCCAGTTTCCATCCGTGGGAACGTAGAAAAGCCAACAAGATCTCTGTATGAGAGTTTGCTTGTTGAAAAGATGGCACCTGAACCAATATGTCGTCCAGATAAGGCGCCACCGCAATTCCCCGAGACCTGACAACTGCCAAGAGAGAGCCCCCAGAACCTTTGAGAAAATTCTGGGAGCTGCGGCAAGGCCAAAAGGAAGAGCAATAAACTGAAAGTGCATGTCTAGAAAAGCAAATCTCAGGAACTGGTGATGATCCCTGTGGATAGTAACATAAAGATTTGCGTCCTTCAGGTCTATGGTCGTCATGAACTGACCTTCTTGGACCAAGGGAAGAATGGAACGAATGGTTTCCATTTTGAAGGACGGAACCCTGAGAAACTTGAGACACTTTAGGTCTAAACTCTGTGGGTTACATCAACCGCCAGGGGGGAACTCAGAGTTCCTTAGCTATGTAGGAGGTGGCATGGATTATTCAGTGAGCGGAAGCTCACAATTGTTTTCCATCTGCTATCCACATTCCAGGATTGGACAACTGGGAAGCGGATTTTCTGAGCAGACAGACATTTCATCCCGGGGAGTGGGCTCTCCATCCGGAGGTGTTCTCCAGGCTAACCCTCAAGTGGGGGGTGCCAGAGTTAGGTCTGATGGTGTCTCGTCAGAACGCCAAGCTTCCAAGGTACGGTTCAAGGTCATGAGATCTGCAGGCCGCTCTGATAGATGCTCTGGCGTTCCCTTCTATGAGTCATTTCTCGTATCAAACAGAAGAGAGCGTCTGTAATTCTAATAGCTCCTGCTTGGCCTTGCAGGATCTGGTATGCAGACCTTGTGAAGATGTCATCTCTTCCTCCTTGGAGGTTACCTCTGAGGAAGGACCTATTAACTCAGGCTCCTTTCCTCCATCCAAATCTCGTTTCTCTGAAGCTGACTGCTTGGAGTTTGAACGCTTAGTTCTGGCTAAGCGTGGGTTTTCTGAATCGGATATTGATACCATGCTCCAGGCTCGCAAACCTGTTACTCATAAAATTTTCAATAAGGTATGGCGTAAATGCCTTTATTTGTGTGAATCGAAGGGCTACTCTTGCAGTAGGGTCAGGATTCCTAGAAGTTTGTCTTTTCTCTAGGAAGGCCTGGAGAAAGGGTTGTCAGTCACTTATCTGAAAGGTCAGATTTTGGCATTATCTATTCTTTTACATAAGTGTCTGTCGGATGTGCCAGAAGTTCAATCTTTTTGTCAGGCCCTGGTCAGAATCAGGCCTGTGTTTAAACCGGTTGCTCCTCCTTGGAGCCTTAACCTAGTTCTTAGAGTTTTGCAGCAGGCTTCGTTTGAGCCAATGCATTCCATAGATATTAAGCTGTTATCTTGAAAGGTTTTGTTTCTTGTTGCTATTTCTTCTGCTCGGAATGTTTCTGAACTCTTGGCTTTGCAGTGAGATTCGCCTTACCTTAATTTTCATGCGGATAAGGCGGTTCATACTAAGTTGGGGTTTCTCCCTAAGGTGGTTTCGATAGAAATATTAATCAGCAAATTGTTGTTCCTTCTCTCTGTCCTAATCCTTCTTCTCATAAGGAACGTCTGTTGCACAACTTGGATGTTGTGCGTGTTCTAAAATGCTACCTACAGGCTACTAATGCTGTCTCCTCTTCTTGGGCTTTCAAAATTGAAGCTTCTGTGGAACAGATTTGCAAGGCTGCAACATGGTCCTCTCTGCATACTTTTTCCAAATTTGATACTTTTGCCTCGGCTGAGGCCTCTTTTGGGAGAAAGGTTCTTTAAGCGGTGGTGCCTTCTGTTTAGGTCTGCCTGTCTTGTTCTCCCTCCCTGTTCATTTTGTGTCCTCTAGCTTGGGTATTGGTTCCCACTAGTAATTGGAAGGACATTGTGGACTCTCCATGTCTTAGGAAATAAAATAAAATTTATGCTTACCTGATAAATTTATTTATTTCCGGACATGGAGAGTCCACGACCCCACCCTTAAGATTAGACAATATTTTTTACTAAACCTCAGGCACCTCTACACCTTTTTGTTATCTTCTTTTTCCATTTCCCTTCGGCTGAATGACTTGAGGTTATGGGTAAGGGAAGTGACACTTAACAGCTTTGCTGTGGTGCTCTTTGTCTCCTGCTGGCGGAGTGAATATCCCACTAGTAATTGAAATGACGTTGTGGTCTCTCCATGTCCGGAAAAAAAGAAATGTATCAAGTAAGCAGAAATTTTATTTTCTTAGACCTTGAAGGCTGCCTCTTATCTGAATGCATTTTGACAGTTTTTCACCACTAGAGGGTGTTGGTTCATGTGTGTCATATAGATAATACTGTGCTCACGCACGTGATGTTACCTAGGAGTCAGCACTGATTGGCTAAAGTGCAAGTCTGTCAAAAGAACGGAAATAAGAGGGGCAGTTAACAGAGGCTTAGATACAAGGTAATCACAAAGGTAAAACGTGTATTAATATAAAGATAATAAAGGTATTCTCTATCTCTTAAAACAATAACAATTCTTGCGAAGACTGTCCCTTTAAATGATTCATACAGAACATACTATTTTAAACAACGTTCCAGTTTACTTCTATTAGCAAATTTGCTTCATTCTTTAGGTATCCTTTGTTGAATTAGACGCAATGCACTACCGAGACCTAGTTGAACTTATCAGGTGAGCCAATCAGATGAGCGACATATGTGCAGCCACCAATCAGCAGCTAGTTTCCAGTAGTGCATTGCTGCTCCTGAGCCTACCTAGGTAAGCTTTTCAACTAAGGATACCAAAAGAGCAGAGCAAATTAGATAATAAAAGTAAATTAGAAAGTCCTTTTTAAGCACAATATATTTGCTTAAATCTGTTGTGTTATCTTTTTAAACAAGTATAGCAGTTATGAATAAAAATCATATTATTTGAAATGGCAAAATAGATTAGATCTATGAAAAACACAAAAAACTTCGTCATCGTTTTAAAATATATTTCTATTTAAACAACAGGTTTTGATTAAATATTAAAGTAGTAAGATTAGGAGTTTATTACAAAAATAATTAGGGGTTACTTATTAAAAATGTTATTCAAATGCAACACAATTTACTTATTGATCACTTCGTTCAGAAAATGAAGATAACATTTTCACACAGAGGCTCAAATGCAAATTACATAAGAAAATGAATCTAAATGTAGATTTATTGCTGTGATTACACACAGTAGGGCGTTTGTCATATGCATTATAGCAGTTTACTTTAAAGGGACATAAAGCCCAAGTTTTTTCTTTCATGATTTAGAAAGAGCATGCGATTTTAAACAACTTTCCAATTTACTTCTATTAACTTATTTATTTCCTTCTCCTGATATCCTTTGTTGAAAATCATATCTAAAAATGCTCTGTAGCTGCTGATTGGTGGCTTCACATAAATGCCTAGTGTGATTGGCTCACCCATGTGCATTGCTATTTCTTCAACAAAAGCTATCTAAAGAATGAAGCAAATTAGATAATAGAAGTCAACTGGAATGTTGTTAAAAATTGTATTCTCTATCTGAATCATGAAAGAAAAATTGTTGGGTTTCATGTCCCTTTAATGTGATATGGTTTATAAAGAAAAGGAGGTACTGATGTTGGCCTTTGTATAAGAAACCAGTAAAGAGTTTTGCAGGTCAGATGGTGGGTGCGGAGAAGCTTTGACAGACTGGTATGATTATTGTGCTTTAGACAAACTTTTTCTTAATGTTCTGCCACTTTCTATGTTTCTTTTTTTTTTTTTTTTTTTTTTTTTTTTTGCAAATTGTACTTATTGTAATTATTCAAAGTAGTTTAGTTTCACGCAAATATTTTATTACACCCTTCTTGATAGTTGCAGATGAACTGGAGAGGAAAGTATGTTAGGTTCGTACGTAAACATTTTGTTAGATGTTCCAGGATGTGTTAAAGTGAGAAATTAAGAATGAGTCAGACACGGGTTAAATTAACACTGGTTGATTACAGAAGCTATGAGAAACCGCCAGATTTACCTTGCAAAAGACATTTTATCTGCTTGTTCTTTGCATGATTATATTTATGAATAATAAGCATCAGAGTTATCTTAAAGAGATATTTATTATTCAGATAGAGCAATTTTAAATAACTTTCCAATGTATTTCTGTTGTCTAATTTGTTTAATTTTCTTTGTATAATTTGTTGAAAAGGATGCGTAGACCTAAGTAGGCTCAGAAGTTGTTGATTGGTGGCTGCACATATATACCTCCTGTTATTGGCTTTCAGCTAGCTCCAAGTAGTACATTGCTGCTCCTTCAGCAACAGATACCAAGAGAATGAAGCAAATTAGATAAAAGAAGTACATTGGAAAGTTTTAAGATTGCATGTTCTATATGAATCATGAAATAAAAATGTTGGATTTCATGTCCATTTAAGTGGTTTGTTTTGCTCACTTAAATACATTAGGATATATTGCAATCTGTTAGAAGAGCACTTTTGTACAGGGTTTTGCTAATTTGCACCTAGATTACGAGTTTTGCGTTAGGAGGGGTGCAGTGCTAACGAGCAGTTTATGCTCACCGCTCACCTACAGACAACGCTGGTATTACGGGTTTTTACAAACCCAGCGTTAACCGCAAAAAAGTGAGCGAAGAGCAAAATTTTGCTCCACATCTCACCTCAATACCAGCGCTGCATACGTTAGCGGTGAGCTGGCTAAACGTGCTCGTGCACGATTTCCCCATAGGAATCAATGGGGGAGAGCCGGCTGAAAAAAATCCTAACACCTACAAAAAAAAGCAGCGTTCAGCTCCTAACGCAGCCCCATTGTTTCCTATGGGGAAATACTTTTTATCACTACACCTAACATTAACCCCGAGTCTAAACACCCCTAATCTTACACTTATTAACCCCTAATCTGCCACCCCCGACATCGCCGACACCTGCATTATATTATTAACCCCTAATCTGCCGCTCCAGACACCGCCACCACCTAAATTATAGTTATGAAACCCTAATCTGCTGCCCCCAACATCGCCGAACCCTACATTATATTTATTAACCCCTAATCTGCCGCCCTCAATGTCGCCGCAACCTAACTACATTTATTAACCCCTACTCTGCCACCAACAACGTCGCCACCACTATATTAAATGTATTAACCCCTAAACCTAAGTCTAACCCTAACACCCCTTAACTTAAATATAATTACAATAAATCTAAATAAAATTACTACAATTATCTAAATAATTCCTATTTAAAACTAAATACTTACCTATAAAATAAACCCTAAGCTAGCTACAATATAACTAATAGTTACATTGTAGCTAGCTTAGGGTTTATTTTTATTTTACAGGCAACTTTGTATTTATTTTAACTAGGTACAATAGTTATTAAATAGTTATTAACTATTTAATAACTACCTAGTTAAAATAAAGACAAAAGTACCTGTAAAATAAAACCTAACCTAAGTTACAATTACACCTAACACTACACTATAATTAAATAAATTACTACACTTCATCAATACGTGGGAGACTATCCACTTATGACAGCAAGGAGACCTAACAACCTTAAAGATCTTCTCGTAAAGAGCGAGTTCAATAAAGTTCCTACATGTAATTGGTTAGAACTTAATGCTCAAAAAATGGTTGGTAGTTCACCCTGTAGTCATTGCGTTTGCTGTCAATTTATGCAGAAAACCAAGACGTTTAGCACTAATACTGGGGTAACATATAAAATTAATTATTTCATTAATTGCTCCACTAAAGGAGTAATATAGCTTTTGTATTGTTCTTGTAAATATTTCTACGTGGGAAAAACCTTTAGAGAACTACGTTCTCGAATTACAGAACACAGGGATAATATAAAAGATTTCAACATTGATAGCCCAGTAGCTAGACACTTTGCCCAGTTTCATAGATCCAAAACAGATGAACTTTGTTTCATTGGAATAGAATCAGTCAAATTGAGTGTACGTGGAGGTGATATTGATAGAATTCTATTACAAAAGGAGACGAGATGGATGTATAAATTAAACACACTATCCCCTAATGGGTTGAATGAAAAATTGGAGTTTGCTTCCTTTTTAGGTTGATTCCAATACTTCCAACTCTATTTGCAATATTATCCTTTAGCTTAAAATGGGATCTCTATTTATTATCTGGAAATATTGAGATTAATTTTATTTCCTTATGAAAGCTATTTGCACAAACTAATCCTCTTGTGAATTAATGAAATACATACATGTGCATTTTATAAAAATTAATTAGCACTTTTGGAATTATTGTATTATAAATGAATTGATCAGTATATACTTGGCAAATAAAATCGTATATTAATTTTAACTATATATATTTTTTGGTGTCTGATTGTATTATTGTGAATGTGTGTATGTGTGTGTGTTCTTTAACTGTATTTATACAGTCTATATTTGTTGATAATCCTCATTTAGGTTATATACAATGCCTTTCTTATTTATGTTGCAAAAAAGGTTACTATTTGAAACAACTTAACAGCGGCATACAGATTTGCTGTGATTGACAAATGAATCAACGAATGAGGATATGACCACATGGTGTCGGCATCCAATATAATGGCATTGCAACCTAGGTGACGTCGGCACCCGGAAGAAGCTCCACGCTGCACTGAGTGAAGGAGTGAAACGAGCGTTCAGACTCGTCGGTGCTCAGCAGTTCTTTTCTACACGGGATCCCCGCTTGTCCAGAATTACCCCGGAAGACCCCACGTTATGGAAACAGTGAAGGCAGGAGGAGCAGTCGCGTGAAAAAATACAGGTACAATTGTTAACTCTCTCTTGCTTGAAGGAACGCTTCTACGGCAGATATACCTGTGAATATGCGCTGTTATACGGCTCCTCCTTTCCATGCTTTAACGTGTCTTGTGGCTATTTTTTGTTAGGGGTGGATGCCTGGCTTGTCTGGCTTTGAGGTACTTTGGGAATCATACGTCACTGTTTGACTTTATTCCACTTGGATTACAAATATTAACATTTCTCCTGTTAAGTGTGGTCAGTCCACGGGTCATCATTACTTCTGGGATATTATCTCCTCCCCTACAGGAAGTGCAAGAGGATTCACCCAGCAGAGCTGCTATATAGCTCCTCCCCTCTACGTCACCTCCAGTCATTCTCTTGCACCCAACGAATAGATAGGATGTGTGAGAGGACTGTGGTGATTTTAATTAGTTTATTACCTTCAATCAAAAGTTTGTTATTTTATAATAGCACCGGAGTGTGTTATTCATTCTCTGGTAGAATTTGAAGAAGAATCTACCTGAGTTTTTTCTATGATTTTAGCCGGAGTAGTTAAGATCATATTGCTGTTTCTCGGCCATCTGAGGAGAGGTAAACTTCAGATCAGGGGACAGCGGGCAGATTAATCTGCAAAGAGGTATGTAGCAGTTTATTATTTTCTGACATGGAATTGATGAGAAAATCCTGCCATACCGTTATAATGTAAACTCAGCCTTAAATGCAGTAGATGTAGCTGGTATCAGGCTGTCATGTATGTATATTTTACACTTCAGTATTCTGGGGAATGGTACTTCACTGGATTTATACTGTATGCATAGACTTAACCTAATTTGCAGGGACTTGCAATAGGTTTTAAATAACAATTAATTTATTGAGGTTAAACGTTTTTTTGCTGGCATGTAAAATCGTTTATTTCTCTGAGGTACTGGGTGAAAAAATGTTTTGGGCACTATTTTTTCCACTTGGCAATAGTTTTGTTTAAATTAAAGCAGTTTACTGATCTCTCTCACTGTTATATGTGAGGGGGAGGGGCCATTTTTGGCGCTTTTACTACGCATCAAAAAACTCAGTCAGAGGTTCATTTTCTTCCTGCATGATCCGGTTCATCTCTACAGAACTCAGGGATCTCCAAAGCTTTTTTTGAGGGAGGTAATCATTCACAGCAGAGCTGTGAAGATTGTAGTTGACTGTGATAAAAAACGTTTATTTGTGTATTTTTTCTGCTGCCAGGGTTAGTTATCCTTTGCTAATGGGAACAATCCTTTGCTAAAATTGTATATTTCTTACAAAGATTTGATGCTATAACTTATTTATTTTCAACTGTCATAATTTTTTCTGTGCTTCTTATAGGCACAGTTCGTTTTCATATTATTGTAAATTACTTGAAAAGCATTTCCAAGTTGCTAGTTTATTGCTAGTGTGTTAAACATGTCTGATTCAGAGGAAGATACATGTGCTATATGTGCTAATGCCAAAGTGGAGCCCAATAGAAATTTATGTACTAATTGTATTGATGCTACTTTAAATAAAGGTCAATCTGTACAAACTGAACATATTTCACCTAACAACGAGGGGAGAGTTATGCCGACTAACTCGCCTCACGTATCAGTACCTGCATCTCCCGCTCGGGAGGTGCGTGATATTGTAGCGCCGAGTACATCTGGGCGGCCATTTCAAATCACATTACAGGATATGGCTACTGAGGAAAAAAAGGAGGTCTGTGGATTAGCACAAAAATGGCTACCCTGAAAAAAAGAGGTTAGTTCCAAAATACCTCTGAACAATAACTATTAAAAACCAAATACAGGGTGCGCTAATGAAAGCTGCTAATATAGAGGATAGAATAAAACTAACAAATGCAGAGTTAGTATTAAAAAACGAATGATGTTTATACCATAAAATATATTTTAATATATATAAATGAACCCTAATACATGTAAACTAACATTTGAAATACATAATATGTAAAATATAAAAAGAAAAAATAAAACCACCGGTGGAAAAAATATCAGGGGAACGAAATGAGAGTCCGTGGTAGGCTTTAAAAATGTATCCAAATCAAAGTTCATTGGTTAAAAATGCAAATGAAAAAATGTATAAAAATCAATTGAGAGCATGGAAAGCAGCTGAGTCAGTCTATGTGGCTGTATCAATGTAACTTTGCATCAATGTAACATTCGAAATAAAAGTTCCGTGGGTGGCTGAAAGGACAATCTGCATCAAAATGGAAAAGTCAGTGCCATAAATGATTCGTCTTACAAGTTAGACTCACCCAGAATACGAAGCTATTTTCTGTTCTGCTTCTCCGTGTACAAGTGTAGTAAATCCGATGTGAACACGTTAGACCCTTGATAGATAGGAAATTACCTTTCAGGTGAACAGTATCGCTCCAGCGTGTACTGTGGTTTGCCGGATTGTGCAGCGTGTGCGGGGTCACGTGATGATTTGTTCCAATCAGATGCACGGATTACCGGGTGGTCTGTAGATCAGCGTGTAAGAGAGAAGCAGAACAGAAAATAGCTTCGTATTCTGGGTGAGTCTAACTTGTAAGACGAATCATTTATGGCACTGACTTTTCCATTTTGATGCAGATTGTCCTTTCAGCCACCCACGGAACTTTTATTTCGAATGTTACATTGATGCAAAGTTACATTGATACAGCCACATAGACTGACTCAGCTGCTTTCCATGCTCTCAATTGATTTTTATACATTTTTTCATTTGCATTTTTAACCAATGAACTTTGATTTGGATACATTTTTAAAGCCTACCACGGACTCTCATTTCGTTCCCCTGATATTTTTTCCACCGGTGGTTTTCTTTTTTCTTTTTATATTTTACATATTATGTATTTCAAATGTTAGTTTACATGTATTAGGGTTCATTTATATATATTAAAATATATTTTATGGTATAAACATCATTCGTTTTTTAATACTAACTCTGCATTTGTTAGTTTTATTCTATCCTCTATATTAGCAGCTTTCATTAGCGCACCCTGTATTTGGTTTTTAATAGGATATGGCTACTGTTATGACTGAAGTTTTGGCTAAATTACCAGAACTTAGAGGCAAGCGTGATCACTCTGGGGTGAGAACAGAGTGCGCTGATAATATTAGGGCCATGTCAGACACTGCGTCACAGGTGGCAGAACATGAGGACGGAGAACTTCATTCTGTGGGTGACGGTTCTGATCCAAACAGACTGGATTCAGATATTTCAAATTTTAAATTTAAGCTGGAAAACCTCCGTGTATTACTAGGGGAGGTGTTAGCGGCTCTGAATGATTGTAACACAGTTGCAATACCAGAGAAAATGTGTAGGTTGGATAAATATTTTGCGGTACCGGCGAGTACTGATGTTTTTCCTATACCTAAGAGACTTACTGAAATTGTTACTAAGGAGTGGGATAGACCCGGTGTGCCGTTCTCACCCCCTCCGATATTTAGAAAAATGTTTCCAATAGACGCCACCACACGGGACTTATGGCAAACGGTCCCTAAGGTGGAGGGAGCAGTTTCTACTTTAGCTAAGCGTACCACTATCCCGGTGGAGGATAGCTGTGCTTTTTCAGATCCAATGGATAAAAAGTTAGAGGGTTACCTTAAGAAAATGTTTGTTCAACAAGGTTTTATATTGCAACCTCTTGCATGTATTGCGCCTGTCACGGCTGCAGCAGCATTTTGGTTTGAGTCTCTGGAAGAGACACTTGAATCATCTACACTAGATGAGATTACACTCAAACTTAAAGCCCTTAAGTTAGCTAACTCATTTATTTCAGATGCCGTAGTACATTTAACTAAACTTACGGCTAAGAATTCCGGATTTGCCATTCAGGCACGCAGAGCACTGTGGCTAAAATCCTGGTCAGCTGATGTTACTTCTAAATCTAAATTGCTTAATATACCTTTCAAAGGGCAGACCTTATTCGGGCCCGGGTTGAAAGAGATTATCGCTGACATTACAGGAGGTAAAGGCCATGCCCTGCCTCAGGACAAAGCCAAACCTAGGGCTAGACAGTCTAATTTTCGTTCCTTTCGTAATTTCAAAGCAGGAACAGCATCAACTTCCTCTGCACCAAAACAGGAAGGAGCTGTTGCTCGCTACAGACAAGGCTGGAAACCTAACCAGTCCTGGAACAAGGGTAAGCAGAACAGGAAACCTGCTGCTGCCCCTAAGACAGCATGAATCGAGGGCCCCCGATCCGGGACTGGATCTAGTAGGGGGCAGACTTTCTCTCTTCGCCCAGGCTTGGGCAAGAGATGTTCAGGATCCCTGGGCGTTAGAGATCATATCTCAGGGATACCTTCTGGACTTCAAATCCTCTCCCCCAAGAGGGAGATTTCATCTGTCAAGGTTGTCAACAAACCAAATAAAGAAGCGTTCCTACGCTGCGTACAAGATCTTTTATTAATGGGAGTGATCCATCCAGTTCCGCGGTCGGAACAAGGACAAGGGTTTTACTCAAATCTGTTTGTAGTTCCCAAAAAAGAGGGAACTTTCAGGCCAATCTTGGATTTAAAGATCCTAAACAAATTCCTAAGAGTTCCATCGTTCAAGATGGAAACTATTCGAACAATTTTGCCCATGATCCAAGAGGGTCAGTACATGACCACAGTGGATTTAAAGGATGCTTACCTTCACATACCGATTCACAGAAATCATTACCGGTATCTAAGGTTTGCCTTTCTAGACAGGCATTACCAGTTTGTAGCTCTTCCATTCGGATTGGCTACGGCTCCAAGAATCTTCACAAAGGTTCTGGGTACTCTTCTGGCGGTACTAAGACCGCAAGGAATTTCGGTAGCTCCGTACCTAGATGACATTCTGATACAAGCTTTCAAACTGCCAAGTCTCATACAGAGTTAGTACTGGCATTTCTAAGGTCGCATGGATGGAAGGTGAACGAAAAGAAGAGTTCTCTCCACTCACAAGAGTTCCCTTCTTGGGGACTCTGATAGATTCTGTAGAAATGAAGATTTACCTGACAGAAGACAGGTTAACAAAGCTTCAAAATGCATGCCGTGTCCTTCATTCCATTCAACACCCGTCAGTAGCTCAATGCATGGAGGTGATCGGCTTAATGGTAGCGGCAATGGACATAGTACCTTTTGCACGCCTACATCTCAGACCGCTGCAATTGTGCATGCTAAGTCAGTGGAATGGGGATTACTCAGATTTGTCCCCCACTCTGAATCTGAATCAAGAGACCAGAAATTCTCTTCTATGGTGGCTTTATCGGCCACACCTGTCCAGGGGGATGCCATTCAGCAGGCCAGACTGGACAATTGTAACAACAGACGCCAGCCTACTAGGTTGGGGCGCTGTCTGGAATTCTCTGAAGGCTCAGGGACTATGGAATCAGGAGGAGAGTCTCCTTCCAATAAACATTCTGGAATTGAGAGCAGTTCTCAATGCCCTTCTGGCTTGGCCCCAGTTAACAACTCGGGGGTTCATCAGGTTTCAGTCGGACAACATCACGACTGTAGCTTACATCAACCATCAGGGAGGGACAAGAAGCTCCCTAGCAATGATGGAAGTATCAAAGATAATTCGCTGGGCAGAGTCTCACTCTTGCCACCTGTCTGCAATCCACATCCCGGGAGTGGAGAACTGGGAGGCGGATTTCTTAAGTCGTCAGACTTTTCATCCGGGGGAGTGGGAACTTCATCCGGAGGTCTTTGCCCAGATACTTCGACGTTGGGGCAAGCCAGAGATAGATCTCATGGCGTCTCGTCAGAACGCCAAACTTCCTCGCTACGGGTCCAGATCCAGGGATCCGGGAGCGGTTCTGATAGATGCTTTGACAGCACCTTGGACCTTCGGGATGGCTTATGTGTTTCCACCCTTCCCGATGCTTCCTCGATTGATTGCCAGAATCAAACAGGAGAGAGCATCAGTGATTCTAATAGCACCTGCATGGCCACGCAGGACTTGGTATGCAGATCTAGTGGACATGTCATCCTGTCCGCCTTGGTCTCTACCTCTGAAACAGGACCTTCTGATCCAGGGTCCATTCAAACATCAAAATCTAACTTCTCTGAAGCTGACTGCTTGGAAATTGAACGCTTGATTTTATCAAAACGTGGTTTTTCTGAGCCAGTTATTGATACCTTAATACAGGCTAGGAAGCCTGTTACCAGAAGGATTTACCATAAAATATGGCGTAAATACTTATATTGGTGCGAATCCAAGAGTTACTCATGGAGTAAGGTTAGGATTCCAAGGATATTGTCTTTTCTACAAGAAGGTTTAGAAAAGGGGTTATCCGCTAGTTCTTTAAAGGGACAGATTTCAGTTCTGTCCATTCTTTTACACAAACGTCTGTCAGAAGTTCCGGACGTTCAAGCTTTTTGTCAGGCTTTAGCTAGGATCAAGCCTGTGTTTAAAACTGTTGCTCCGCCATGGAGTTTGAACTTAGTTCTTAATGTTTTACAGGGTGTTCTGTTTGAACCCCTTCATTCCATTGATATCAAGTTGTTATCTTGGAAAGTTCTGTTTTTAATGGCTATTTCCTCGGCTCGAAGAGTTTCTGAGTTATCTGCCTTACATTGTGATTCTCCTTATCTGATTTTTCATTCAGACAAGGTAGTTCTGCGTACTAAACCTGGGTTCCTACCTAAGGTGGTCACTAACAGGAATATCAATCAAGAGATTGTTGTTCCATCTTTGTGTCCTAATCCTTCCTCGAAGAAGGAACGTCTGCTACACAATCTAGATGTAGTCCGTGCCCTGAAATTTTATCTACAGGCAACTAAGGATTTTCGTCAAACATCTTCCCTGTTTGTCGTTTATTCTGGTCAGAGGAGAGGTCAAAAAGCTTCGGCTACCTCTCTCTCTCTTTTGGCTTCGTAGCATAATACGATTAGCCTATGAGACTGCTGGACAGCAGCCTCCTGAAAGAATTACAGCTCATTCTACTAGAGCTGTGGCTTCCACTTGGGCCTTTAAGAATGAGGCTTCTGTTGAACAGATTTGCAAGGCTGCAACTTGGTCTTCTCTTCATACTTTTTCCAAATTTTACAAATTTGACACTTTTGCTTCTTCGGAGGCTGTTTTTGGGAGAAAGGTTCTTCAGGCAGTGGTTCCCTCCGTATAAAGAGCCTGCCTGTCACTCCCGTCATCCGTGTACTTTTGCTTTGGTATTGGTATCCCAGAAGTAATGATGACCCGTGGACTGACCACACTTAACAGGAGAAAACAAAATTTATGCTTACCTGATAAATTCATTTCTCCTGTAGTGTGGTCAGTCCACGGCCCGCCCTGTTTTTTATGGCAGGCTAAAAAATTTTTGGGATTATACTCCAGTCACCACTACACCCTTGGGCTTCTCCTTTCTCGTTGGTCCTTTGGTCGAATGACTGGAGGTGACGTAGAGGGGAGGAGCTATATAGCAGCTCTGCTAGGTGAATCCTCTTGCACTTCCTGTAGGGGAGGAGATAATATCCCAGAAGTAATGATGACCCGTGGACTGACCACACTACAGGAGAAATGAATTTATCAGGTAAGCATAAATTTTGTTTTTACAGTGGATTCGTTGTTCATTGCTCTTACTTCCCTGGTGCACCAGATGGTTTTTGGCCAGTGTGACTTACACGTGCATATTGGGATCCCTTGTATGAATGTGATTTGAGTGTTTGTTTTATCTATTAAAGTGTGCTTCATATTTTTGATATAGTGTATCTCTTGTGTCTGTTATTCATACAGCTGTGCTGGATAAACCTAGACTTTTAGAAACTCCTTATTTTGGAGTATCTACTTCCTTGTCTCTGTTGTTTCATATGTATTTTTTCTAGGTAGCACCTGTATTTCATATATTACATTTATTTATTTTTTAAGTGTGCAACTCACCCCTCTTTTTCTTTGTTTAATAATATTTAACTAGTGTTTCCGATGCGGAAGTGCGGCGGTTTAGGGGTTAATATATTTATTATAGTGGCGGCGATGTCCGGTTCGGCAGATTAGGGGTTAAAAAATTTATTTTAGTGTTTGCGATGTGGGGGGGCCTCGGTTTAGGGGTTAATAGGTAGTTTATAGGTGTTAGTGTACTTTTTAGCGCTTTAGTTAAGAATTTTATGCTATGGCGTTGTAGTGTAAAACTCTTAACTACTGACTTTAAAATGCTTGACAGGAGAGGGTCTACTGCTCACTTTTTGGCAGACTCGTAATACCGGCGATATGCAAGTCCCATTGAAAATATAGAATACGCAATTGACGTAAGTGGATTTGCGGGATTTCCGAGTCTGGCCAAAAAAGTGAGCGGTGAGCCTGTCATTTCAAGACTTGTAATGCCAGCGGGAGTTAAAAAGCAGCGTTGGGACCGGCCAACGCTGCTTTTTAATCCTAACGCACAACTCGTAATCTAGGTGTTTGTTTTTTGTTTTCTTTTTTAAGGCTATTCCAGAAAATTTGGATCATTAATGTACAGTGGATATAAAAAGTCTACACACCCCTGTTAAAATGTCAGGTTTCTGTGATGTAAAAAAAATGAGAAAAAGATAAATCATTTCAGAGCTTTTTCCACCTTTAATGTGACCTACAAACTGTACAACTCAATTGAGAAACAAACTGAAATCTTTTAGGTAAAGGGAAATAAAAAAAAATAAAAAAAATAATATGGTTGCATAAGTGTGAACACCCTTTTATAACTGGGGATGTAGCTGTGTTCAGAATTAAGCAATCACATTGAAAATCATGTTAAATAGGAGTCAGTACACACCTGTCATCATTTAAAGTGTCTGATTAACCCCAAATAAAGTTCAGCTGTTCTAGTAGGTCTTTCCTGAAATTTTGTTAGTCGCATCCTACAGCAAAAGCCATGGTCCGCAGAGAGCTTCTAAAGCATCAGAGGCATCTCATTGTTAAAAGTTATCAGTCAGGAGAAGGGTACAAAAGAATTTCCAAGGCATTAGATATACCATGGAACACAGTGAAGACAGTCATCTTCAAGTAAAGAAAATATGGTGCAACAGTGACATTACCAAGAATTGGATGTCCCTCCAAAATTGATGAAAAGACGAGAAGAAAACTGGTCTGGGAGGCTGCCAAGAGGCCTACAGCAACATTAAAAGAACCTGCAGGAATATCTGGCAAGTACTGGCTGTGGGGTACATGTAACAACAATCGCCTGTATTCTTCATATGTCTGGGCTATGGGGTAGAGTGGCAAGACGGAAGCCTTTTCTTACAAAAAAACAAAACATCCAAGCCCGGCTAAATTTTGCAAAAACACATCTGAAGTTTACCAAAAGCATGTTGCAAAAGGTGTTCTGGTCTGATGAAACCAAAGTTGAACTTTTTGGCCATAATTCCAAAAGATACAACACTGCATATCACCAAAAGAACACCATAACCACAGTGAAGCATGGTGGTGTCAGCATCATGCTTTGGGACTGTTTTTCTTCTGCTGGAACTGGGGCCTTAGTCAAGGTAGAGGGAATAATGAACAGTTCCAAATACCAGTCAATATTGGCACAAAACCTTCAGGCTTCTGCTAGAAAGCTGAACATGAAGAGGAACTTCATCTTTCAGCATGACAACGACCCAAGCATACATCCAAATCAACAAAGGAATGGCTTCACCAGAAGAAGATTAAAGTTTTGGAATGGCCCAGCCAGAACCCATACCTGAATCCAATTCAAAATCTGTGGGGTGATCTGAAGAGGGCTGTGCACAGGAGATGCCCTCACAATCTGACAGATTTAGAGTGTGTTTGCAAAGAAGAGTGGGCAAATCTTGCCAAGTCAAGAATGTGCCATGCTGAAAAAATCATACCCAAAAAGACTGAGTGCTGTAATAAAATCAAAAAGGTGCTTCAATAAAGTATTAGTTTAAGGGTGTTCACACTTATACAACCATATTATTTTAGTTTTTTATTTTTATTTCCCTTTACCTACAAGATTTCAGTTTGTTTTACAATTGAGTTGTACAGTTTATAGGTCACATTAAAGGTGGAAAAAGTTCTGAAATTATTTATTTTTGTCTCAGAAACCTGACATTTTAACAGGGGTGTGTAGACTTTTTATATCCACTGTATTTTTGAAGGGACAGATTAATATTAAACTTTCAAGTAGAGCATGCAGTTTTAAGAGACTTTTACATTTGTTATCAAATGTACTTTTTTCTCTTTGTATTAGTTTGTTAAAAAGCATACCTGGGTATGCTCAGAAGCAGCAATGCACTACTTGGACCCAGCTGGTGATTGATGGCTACGCATGTGTCTTTTGTTATTGGCTCACTGGTCACAGTTATGCACTGTTGCTTCTTAAGCTTTCCATCACCTCAGAGGTGGAGAATGACTTGCAATAGATCAGGGGAGGGGCTTCCTGCACAGCTTCTTGATGCTAGCCCTTCAATTTATTAAACAGGCCCATGGACTGAAGCTCTGTTGCTTAGGGTTGTCCGTTCTATCAGAAAACACTGTTCACATACTTATTTTAATGTATCTTATTTATCAGACATGCATCTTGAAAACTAATTTTGTCATATTTTTTTAAGCATACGGCATGCTCGTTTCACATTTTAATTGTTGTTAAATGTTTGGACACCTTGTAATAAAAAAAAAGCAAAAGTTTCATTAAACTTTTTTCTCTTATTATTGCTAGATTAACATAAAAACCTACATTTAAAAAACGTTAAGCAGCCTTATTCAATAAGTAATAGATTAGCCCATATGTGTTTCTCTTGTATTGTCTGTTTATTTTGCTTCTGTGTTGGTCTGAAGAAACCCCAAAGATAAACCCCACAAAGCGTGTACCTTAAAGTTTAGCTAAAATGAGGGTAGGAAATAGCAAATGCTCCGGTTATATCACATATATAATTAGGATTGTCAAAATGGAAATGCATATTAATATATTATTTTTGCAGTAAACATTCATTAGCAAAATTGTTTTGGTCACAGCTTTTACTATGCACATGCACTGCAACACTGTCCTCCTCCAGTTGCGTGTATTGTCCCAGGGGTGATGTTTGTTCCATTATCTCCAGCTTTCTGAGCAGGTTCTGTGTTTGAATGCAAGTACACGCACCATATGCACATAGGGGCCGATTTATAATCGGTCTGTCCGACATGATCCGCTCAGGGGATCATATCCGACAGGCATCGATGAATACCAACAGCATATCATTACACAAGCAGTTTATGTGAACTGCTTGTGCAATGCCTCCCCCTGCAGATTCGTGGCCAATCGGCTGCTAGCAGGGGGTGTCAATCAGCCCGATCGTATAGGATCGGGCGAATTGCAGACTGCAGCCTCAAAGGCAGCGGACCAGTTATGGAGCAGCGGTCTTAAGACTGCTTCTTCATAACTGTTGTTTCCGGCGAAACATAGGGATCAGGGGCCATTCGGACCTTGATAATTCGGCCCCATAGTATCCTCATGCCTATGCACAGTAAAACCTGGTCACAAGTGTATTGCAAAAATCCTTCTGTGTATTTACATTTTTAATATTATGTCCCTTTGACAAGTTCAATCAACTGTGCTTCTAATGGTTTAGAATTCTTTAAAAAATGAAAGCCAAATAGATGTTTTTGCCTAGCAATCTCTAGTGCATTGTACTGGGGCCTATGGAGTGATTGCTACATTTTTTTTATACTATACAACACTGTTTTTCCCTTTTACCACACAGTTAAGTCTACAAGTCAATGACTGATTGAATCACATTAATCAAGCTTTTAGGTTTGGGGAAATAGTGAGGTAATCATGTAGTGTTGGTATTCCTTAAAAGAGCAGGTTTTTGGACACTTTCTAAGTAATTATTCTTGGGTAGTATACTGTATGTACATGTGTAAAAAGTCAGCATTCCTCCCTGAAATAAAGAAATGCATCGAATATTTGTGGTTTTATTGGGGGGTTTTTCTGAATCTCATGTTGCTTATTATAGGATTAAATGGAAAATATTGCTTGGTGCATTATGGCCTGTGAGAACCAGAAAGGTAAATAGCTTAGTACTAGAGCTGAATTTACAAAGGACTTTGTACTTTTAAAGGACATGACAAATGTAAATTAATCTTTTAGGATCCAGACAATGTACAATTTTAAAAACTTTCCAATTTACCTCTGTTACTAAATTTATGTTTCCTCTCCGTGAGAGCATTCCGAGTTCAGCTCAGGAGTCTGGACGGGTTTTGAGCTCTGTATGTTTTTACATTTCTTTCATGTAATTGGCAAGAGTCCATGAGCTAGTGACATTGCAAAGTGTACTACTCTCCATACGAGACTACTCCGAATCTTCTGACACTTCTCTGCCAACCTCCTGTGACGAAAGGCAAAGAATGACTGGGGGATGAGGGGAGTGGGAGGAGTATTTAAGCCTTTGGCTGGGGTGTCTTTGCCTCCTCCTGGTGGCCAGGTTCTTAATTCCCACAAGTAATGAATGAAGCAGTGGACTCTCCTCCCATTAAGATGGAAATATATATATATATATATATATATATATATATATATGTGTGTGTTTATATGTGTGTACATATATATATGTATTTAGACATATGTACACATATAAACACAAATACATGTGTGAAAATATATATATATATATATATATTTATATATATTATGTGTATATTATATGTGTATGTGCATTGGAGTCTATTCCAATGTTCTTCACATAGGAGAATATGTTCTATGTATTTTAAATTGAATATATATATATATATATATATATATATATATATATATATATATATGTAAATATCTATATAAATATCTATCTATATATGTAAAAAAAAAACAACAACAAAAATGATTTTTTTTTTGCACTTTAATGTCTCTTTAACTGCTTTAACAACAGCTGACATACCCTGTACGTCAGCAGACGTTCAGATGTTGGCAAGATCGCGTAATATCTGCATGCTTCTGAAAGTGAGGCATGCAGTACTAGTGCAGCTTTGTCGCTGTCGGGAAAGCTGTGCTAGTCAACCCCTTAACCATCACTCAATGTACAGGGTACTCAGGTCGTTAAGGGGTTAATCTATTATCAGCCTCTTTTTTCCCTACAAAGTCCTATTTGTCAGTAGCAAACTAATCAACTGATCTGCAGTTCCTACTTACTTCCTCAAGGAAACTAACTAGAATACTTTGATAAAATCAGTTTCTTATAAAACCGTTCGTAAAAAAACATAATTTATGTAAGAACTTTCCTGATAAATTAATTTCTTTCATATTGGCAAGAGTCCATGAGCTAGTGACATATGGGATATACAATCCTACCAGGAGGGGTAAAGCTTCCCAAACCTCAAAATGCCTATAAATACACCCCTCACCACACCCACAATTCAGTTTTACAAACTTTGCCTCCTATGGAGGTGGTGAAGTAAGTTTGTGCTAAGATTTCTACGTTGATATGCGCTTCTCAGCATTGTTGAAGCCTGATTCCTCTCAGAGTACAGCGAATGTCAGAGGGACGTGAAGGGAGTATCGCCTATCGAATACGATGATTTCTCCAACGGGGTCTATTTCATGGGTTCTCTGTTATCGGTCGTAGAGATTCATCTCCTACCTCCCTTTTCAGATCGACGATATACTCTAAATTTACCATTACCTCTACTAATAACTGTTTTAGTACTGTTTTAGTTTGGCTATCTGCTATATGTGGATGGGTGTCTTTTGGTAAGTATGTTTTTTATTTCTTAAGACACCTCAGCTATGGTTTGGCACTTTATGCATTTATATAAAGTTCTAAATATATGTATTGTACTTATATTTGCCATGAGTCAGGATCATGTATTTCCTTCAGCAGACTGTCAGTTTCATATTTGGGGAATTTAAACATTTTAAGAAATTTATTTCTTACCTGAGGTTTAGTCTTTTTTTCAATTGACTACTTTCTTGCTATTGCGGGTATTAGGCCCGCGGGTGCGTCAAATGCTAAACTTTATTGCGTCATTTTTGGCGCGGAAAAAGACGTTTATGACGCAACTTCGTCATTTCCGGCGTCATATGTGACGCCGAGACCTTTCACACAGTGGCGTCATTAATGACGCGAGTGTGTCATTTCCAGTTATTTTTTTCATTATTTCAATACCCCATTGATGTTTGCCTCTTGCTTTTTTCTCTATCAGAGGCCTATGCTTTTGCATTTTTTCCCATTCCTGAAACTGTCATATAAGGAAATAGATAATTTTGCTTTATATGTTTTCTCTTACATTGAGCAAGATGTCCCAATCTGATCCTGCCTCAGAAGTTTCTGCTGGAACATTGCTGCCTGACATCGGTTCTACCAAAGCTAAGTGCATTTGTTGTAAAAGTGTAGAAATTATTCCACCAAATGTCATTTGTAATAGTTGTCATGATAAACTTTTACATGCAGATAGTGTTTCCATCAGTAATAGTACATTGCCCGTTGCAGTTTCTTCAACTTCTAATGTACATGATATACCTGTAAATTTTAAAGAATTTGTTACTGATTCTATTCTGAAGGCTTTGTCTGCATTTCCACCTTCTAATAAACGTAAAAGGTCTTTTAAAACTTCTCATTTAGCTGATGAAATTTCAAATGACCAGCAACATAATAATTTATCCTCTTCTGATGAGGATCTATCTGATTCAGAAGATCCTTCCTCAGACATTGACACTGACAAATCTACTTATTTATTTAAAATAGAGTATATGCTTTCTTTAATAAAAGAAGTGTTAATTACTTTGGATATTGAGGTAACCAGTCCTATTGATGTTCAGTCTAATAAACGTTTAAATGCTGTTTTTAAACCTCCTGTGGTTTCCCCAGGGGGTTTTCCTATTCCTGAGGCTATTTCTGATATGATTTCTAGGGAATGGAATAAGCCAGGTACTTCTTTTATTCCTTCTTCAAGGTTTAAAAAATTGTATCCTTTACCAGCAAAATCTATAGAGTTTTGGGAAAAAATCCCCAAAGTTGATGGGGCTATTTCTACTCTTGCTAAACGTACCACTATTCCTATGGAAGATAGTACTTCCTTTAAGGATCCTTTAGATAGAAAGCTTGGATCCTATCTAAGGAAGGCCTATTTATATTCAGGTCATCTTCTCAGACCTGTTATTTCTTTGGCGGATGTTGCGGCTGCCTCAACTTTTTGGTTGGAGAATTTAGCGCAACAAGAATTGGATCCTGACATATCTAGCATTGCTCGCTTACTGCAACATGCTAATAATTTTATTTGTGATGCCATTTTTGGTATTATCAAAATTGATATTAGATCCATGTCTTTAGCTGTATTAGATAGAAGAGCTTTGTGGCTTAAATCTTGGAATGCTGATATGACATCTAAATCTAGATTACTATCTCTTTCTTTCCAAGGTAATAATTTATTTGGTTCTCAGTTGGATTCTATTATTTCAACTATCACTGGAGGAAAACGAGTTTTTCTGCATCAGGATAAAAAACCTAAGGGTAAATCTAAGGCTTCTAACCGTTTTCGTTCCTTTCGTCAGAATAAGTAACAAAAACTCAATCCTCCTCCAAAGGAATCTGCTTCCAGTTGGAAGCCTTCCTCTAATTGGAATAAATCCAAGCCATTTAGGAAACCAAAGTCTGCCCCTAAATCCGCATGAAGGTGCGGCCCTCATTCCAGCTCAGCTGGTAGGGGGCAGATTAAGGTTTTTCAAGGATTTTTGGATAAAATCTGTCCAAAATCATTGGATTCAGAGCATTGTCTCTCAGGGGTATCGAATAGGATTCAAAGTAAGACCTCCTGTGAGAAGATTTTTTCTCTCACGCATCCCTGTAAATTCAGTAAAAGCTAAGGCTTTTCTGAAGTGTGTTTCAGATCTGGAGTCTTCAGGGGTAAATTTTAAAGGGACACTGTCCCCAATTTTTTTCTTTTGTAATTCAGAAAGAGCATGCAATTTTAAGCAACTTTCTAATTTAATCCTATTATCAAATAATTTTCATTCTCTTGGTATCTTTATTTGAAATGCAAGAATGTAAGTTTAGATGCCGGCCTATTTTTGGTGAACACACTGTGTTGTTCTTGCTGATTGGTGAGTAAATTCACCTACCAATAAACAAGTGCTTTCCATGGTGCTGAACCAAATAAAAAGCTTAGATGCCTTCTTTTTCAAATAAAGAAAGCAAGAGAATGAAGAAAAATTGATAAAAGTAGTAAATTAGAAAGTTGTTTAAAATTGCATGCTCTATCTGAATCACGAAAGAAAAAATTTGGGTTCAGTGTTCCTTTAATTGTGCTTAGTTAAACAAAAACTTTTGCAATATACTTTCATTATTTATGTTGCCCCCTTTTCCTGTAACTGTGGATTTTCCAATACCAGCAAGAATAGAAGTGCATATTCCAGACTTCAAAAGCCTAACACTGCTGTAGTCTACGCAGTGGTTGTTTTATAAATGTAGTAGCTCATCTATAGCTATCATGAATTGGCATTAAAGAGCAGATCCAATAAGAGGCTTTTAAAAACAATTTTGCTAAAAAAAATGACTGTTAATGCTTTAAAAAAATAATTCTACAGAGCCATTACAATGCATGGTTTCACTGCAGATATATTCTATACATTTATTTAAAAAAATATTTTATGTCTCTTTTTGTTAAAAAGAAAAATGTCAGGCTGTACTGGTTAATTTTATGTGACATTGTTCCCTAGCTATTGTGGGTTATAATGTAGCCACATACCAGCTTCAGATTTGCATAGACTTCAGCTTCCTTCTTCTTGACCTATGTAGCTTATCACAACATGCAAGAAATGTTTTACAGTTTGGCTCCAACACAGCTTTTCTTTCCTGTTTTGGTGCCCAATTCTCTTCCTTATCCTGTAGATTTTATTGTGTCTGGGCAGTCTGCAATTTCTAGAGAAGCAGGTGTGTAGTGTTTTATAGATTTATAATTTATTTATGAAATTATTTAAGCCAGTGGCATATTGTCAGTGCTATATATTATTTTTTTAAATAGGGAGGCGAATATCTATATAACATCAGCATAAATAACCGGAAAGCAACATCTTTACGTTTCTTATAAAAACAAGAATTTTTAAATATAACTTAAAGTGACACTCAATCAAAATTAAACTTTCATTATTCAGATAGAGCATGCAATTTAAAAAAAAAAATTTTTAAATAGTTTTTTTTTATTGAGGATTTGCAATGTGGATAACAGACAATGATCGCCTTATGACATCAATGACATATTCAGCATTGTTAATATCACATCAACATTTGCAGAGAGAGGGTACAATATAACAATGCATACCTAGAGATAAGCTTCTTAGACCTCCATTTTATAATATTAAAGCGTAAGTGGCTGACTAATGAGATTACCACTTTTGGGTCGAATGGTCGTGGAGACTTAAAGATATATGATAGCCAGATGAGCAGCCCCTTTTGGGCTGTATAATTATATGAGATATAGAATAGAAAATAGTCCCTGCATTCCCAGGAGAAACACTCTATATTGTTCTAATTCTAAATTAATAAAATGTGGGGAGTAGGCTGTTGTGATGGCCACACTTTAGGCCGTAGTATTAAGGGGGGGGGAGAAATCAGCGGGCGAGAGCAGCTCGAAATATAGGGGAGGGGGGCGGAGCTGTCTATATTAAAACAAAGAAGTACCCGAAGGGATGGGGAAAAGAATCAATGGTGTGCATAGAGGGAAAATTATATTTAACGTCAGGCATCCATAGTATAGTATACAGGTTACAAGTGGATTGACAGTGCAGCACTTAGGCCCTGTCTTATAATATTAGTAAAGAGCTAAAGATACATACACCTAATAGGATGCAATACTATGTATAGACAGTAACAACTTATCGAATTAACATATCTAAGTCTCCTTTTAGGAAGCTATTATAGACATAGTAGTATTAAACATTAAACCAGTACCTGAGTTGTCAAGGGCATAGTATGTAATAAATAAGTATGCATATATAAATATTAGCCTTTCTCTGACTGTAATAGACTAAATATAAATATCTATCACTACTGAACTATTATGAACTTAAAGATAGTCATGTCTCACTAGTGCTCTAAACTCCAGAACGGTCAGGAGACATTATGTTGACAGTATGTTCACAATATAACTACGCATTATAGGAATATTAGGCATATAAACTGTGTGAACAAAGGCTTTCTATTAGTACTTAGTATTAGTGGTCCAAAATATTCAGACATGCGTTCTCTGGGGCTCAAATTATAATCATCTCTTGTAGTTATTCTGTCTTGTAGTATTTGTTCCCTAGACAGTTGGCTACCTACATACTACAGTTTACAGCAAATAAGTAGAAGGCGTGTGCAGTGATCTTCTATGTCAAGCATACTAAGAGTAATTATAACAATTTATAGAGAGGATCTACATGCAAATTAAGTAACTCGTAACCGTGCTCGCCCCACGGTCTTGGCCGCCGACAGCCGGTCTTGAGCAATATTATGTAGACTAATTCCTAGTAATTGAATTTTGTTACATGGCCTCTCAGAGAGTAGTAAATGCGTGGTATAGATTTTGTCAGGGTATAGGCAAGTGACATTATGTACATTAAATTCTAATACCAGACTTTTCAGCCCAGACCCTTCTCTACATTCTATATATAGACTGCACTTTGATGTATTTCTAAATAACTCAATTAACATTGGTGTATGTAAAATGTTTAACTTTGCCAGATACAGGTATTAATTATCAATATTCATAACCACAAAATGCAACACCCTGGTGATAATTGCTGCTAATCATACGCCAACAATGCTGTGGGACATTCCTGAGAAGTATCCGTAAGTTTATGTGGATATATCAGTAGCCCCTAGATGTAATCAAGAAAAATGCACGTGGACTGCGTGTAATTCTATAGCAGTCCCAGGATTATATATAATAACACCAGAGAGAATAATATCAGAATAAGAGGTAGAATAATTATCTAGAGGCTAATGTATAACAGCATGTGTAATGTGCTCGTGAGTAAGTCGAAACAAGTAGCACACCTACTATAGTTAGTTTAGAGGGGTATACACAGGTGTAGGGTGGTGATAATAACTATAAGCTAATATGAACTGTTACTGGCTCTCTTATAAAAGTTAATGACAACTTATATATATGGATCACATCTCTTCACCCTAGTTGTAACAACTTTGTACAGCTCAATGCCAGACTAGAATTAAGTGGATAACATGTGCAAGGTTAGTATAGATGCTAACTGTGTTAAAACAAATAAGTTACCTTTCCCCCTATGTTGTAAAGTGGCTTTCAGTAAACTTCCCCAACTAAAATATAGTAAATAAGAACATTGGTAAAATAGATACGACGCTATAAGTCTACTATCAATCTTTATGTAGGATGTAGGTTGAAAAATAATAAAAATCCTTGACTATGAATAAAACTGCCTGATTACGGGGCAATAAATAAAATAGTATAACATAGATATGTCCAATGTTTCCCTTAGTGAGATCTCAGCCAAATGACCTTAACTAAGCAAAACAGCATTTAGCATTAACAGTGATAACTCTGGTAGGGTATTGTGAAAGATCAGAAATGCTTATGGTAAGTAGATAACTAGGTACCCCGAATTGTGAAAGTGTTAGGATCCCTGCAGTTAACCCACACCTCTCCTTTGTAGCCGCTCAAGTCTAAACAAACAATGAAGGAGAGTCCATTGCTGGTTGACCTTATGAGGTTCTGTGTTTCTCAGACCGCAGTCTGATTGCGGGGGAGAATCTCCTCTGAAATGTAACTGTTCCTGTATTCTTGGGTCTGTATTAATTCCCATGCACTGTACAACGGTCGGAGGCTCAGAGCACTCCACAGCAATACCAACACTGACTGAGCTTCACTTGGCAGTAGGACAAGTAACACAATGTCGCATGTGTATTTAAGGGGACTGTGGTAAGGTATGCTGCGATTATGTTTGTAGACGTCTGAAATGTTATGGGATTCCAGACTCCCGGAGTACGTAGGAGCTAAGAGCTTGTCATGGCTCAGACTAGTGTCACAGGAAACCGGGCGTATATGTCTAAAAGTCAGAGTCCCTGTATTTATATATTTCGCTAGTTTTAGGGGTCATTCCACCGCAAACAGGTTGACTCTCTCTCTGAGCTCATTCATTGCCGGATGTGGCGGTGGCAGTGGAGTCTCCCTCTTCAGCTCAGAGCGATCTGGAGGTGACCCGTTTTCACCAGGCTTGTTTTGTTCTCCCTTACCATTGGGAATTATCACATGTTCGTTAGGCCAGGCGGAGCAATCACTGTCCATAACGCTGCATGCTGTGGTGAGATCTTTGAAGTAATAGTCTATCTTAGTCTCTAAGTTTTTAAGTAGGAATTGCAGAGTGGTGTAAAATCCCTCCATGTTCAAGGCACATAAAAGGCTGCGTTACTTTGCGCCTATGGCTCCAGATCTTGCCGCTATGGCGGAGGTAATCGACTCTGCAGAGATGCTGAGTGGTTTCGAAAAAGTCTAGGAGCTGTTAGGAGGTAGTTGTAGCGGTTTTTAAGTGCTTATCAAGTGGTGGTTAGCCTCTTCAGTTTACTGTTGGTCGGAGCTCCGTGTTTTAGCGACCATCCATGTTGGCAGTTGGCTCTGCCCCCCCGAGCATGCAATTTTAAACAACTTTCCAATTTACTTCCATTAAAGGACCAGTAAACACAGTAGATTTGCATAATCAACAAATGCAAGATAACAAGACAATACAATGGCATTTATTCTGAATTCCAAATGAATAGTAGATTATTTTTTAACACATTTCAAAGTTATGTATATTTCCACTCCCCCTGTACCATGTGATAGCAATCAGCCAATCACAAATGCATATACATATAGTCTGAGTTCTTGCACATGCTCAGTAGGAGCTGGTGACTCAAAAAAAGTGTAAATATAAAAGACTGTGCACATTTTTTTTTAATGGAAGTAAATTGGAAAGTTGTTTAAAATTACATGCTGTATCTGAATTGAGAAAATTTAATAAAACCTGAGTGTCCCTTTAACAAAATGTGCACAGTCTTTTTATATTTAAACTTTTTGAGTCACCAGCTCCTACTGAGCATGTGCAAGAATAAGCGTGTATGCATTTGTGAATGGCTGATTGCTGTCACATGGTACGTGTATGCATTTGTGATTGGCTGATGGCTGTCACATGGTACAGGGTGAGTAGAAAAAGAAATAACTTTTAAAATTGTCAGAAAAAAAAATCTACTACTCATTTGAAGTTCAGACTAAGTGCTATTGCATTGTCTTGTTATCTTGCATTTGCCGATTATGCATATCTACTGTGTTGACTGGTCCTTTAAAGGGACAGTAAACACCTTGTAATTACAAGACATTTCCATCCTAATGGGATGAGAGTCCACTGCTTCATTCATTACTTGTAGAAATTAAGAACTTGGCCACCAGGAGGAGGCAAACACACCCCAGCCAAAGACTTAAATACCTCCCCCACTCCCCTCATCCCCCAGTCATTCTTTGCCTTTCGTCACAGGAGGTTGGCAGAGAAGTGTCGGAAGAGTAATTCTGGATGTGGTTTGTGCCTTGAAGTCCTATCTTCAGGCCACCTAGGAATTTAGACAAACTTCTTTATCTGTTTGTTCTCTTTCCGGGAAGCGTGGGGGTCAGAGGGCCTCTTCGACTTCCTTATCTTTTGGCTGATGAGTGCTCTGTTTCGCATTGAGACGGCGGGACATAAGCCTCCTCTGAGGATTACGGCTCATTCAACTAGAGCTGTGGCCTCTTCTTGGGCCTTTAAGAACGAGGCTTCTATGGAGCAGATTTGTAAGGCGGCTACTTGGTCCTATTTACATTCTTTTGTAACATTTTACATATTTGATGTTTTTGCTTCTGCGGAAGCAGCTTTTGGGAGAAAGGTCCTGCAGGCTGTGGTACCCTCAGTATAGGGCTCGCGCCTCCTTTTACCCTCCCGTTTTCTTCATTCAGTGTACTCTAGAGCTTGGGTATTTGTCCCCACAAGTAATGAATGAAGCAGTGGACTCTCCTCATAAATTATGCTTACCTGATCATTTAATTTCCATCTGTGGGAGGAGTCCACTGCTCCTGCCCGTTTCTCCCGGGGGCGGACCTAAATTTAATATTGTTCTTCTGGCACCATTTATACCCTGATATTTCTCCTACTGTTCCTTGTTCCCTTGGCAGAATGACTGGGGGATGAGGGTAGTGGTGGAGGTATTTAAGCCTTTGGCTTGGGTGTCTTTGCCTCCTCTGGTGGCCAGGTTCTTAATTCCCACAAGTAATTAATGAAGAAGTGGACTCTCCTCCCACAGATGGAAATTAAATTATCAGGTAAGCATAATTTATGTTTTTTGTTGTCATGCTTTAGAATAACATCAGCCAAGGCTAAACATTTTTAAAACCAATTAACTTCTTGTTTGTTGCATTTGTTTTTGAATAGTCAAACTCCACCCACCAGGTGCCTTATTTGGTGGAGCTTATCCAGGCTTGAGTCTGCCCCTAAGAAGGCTATATATACATGGTCATATCATTAGTATAAAGTGCATTATTTTGCATTTGCTATCTGTTAAAGCCAATAGGGGAAATGTTTGTATCAGGGTTAGCCTTGAGAAATCTGCAGGGTGGTTTTCTAACTCTATGAATAAGAAAAAACACAACTGTCAGCATGAAAAGGGGGTAAATCAATGAAAAATATATTTCAAAGCTGTTTATACTAATAATTTTATATGTCCCTTTAAGCAATAAAATAATCTAATTTTAGCTTTTTCTGTTGGGTAGCCAACAACTCAATTAAGACGACATTCCTGACTTTTTCAATTTCTTAAATGTCAAGAATTGACATATGAGATTCCGATCTGTAGTTATCATGGAAATCATGTCTAATTGGTGTTCAAATGATATCCATTTTTTAATTAAAGTGACAGGTACCCCCAAAATTTTCTTTTATAATTTGGATATAACATACAATTTTAAACAATTTACTTCTATCATCAAATTTGCTTAATTCTCTTGTTATCCTTTGCTGAAGAAAAATCATTGCACTACTGACAGCTGAAAATATATACTAAGCCAATCACAAGAGACAAATGTGTGTAGGCACCAATCAGAATCTTGCTCCCACTAGTGTAGGATTTGTGCATATTTTTTTTTCATCAAGAGATACCAAGAGAACAAAGCACATTTGAAATTAGAAGGGAATTTAAAAGTGTCTCTATCTATATGCGGTATCCGAACCATGCAAGTTTAATTTTTACTTTCCTATTTCTTTAACGCCTTGAAACACCTGTTAGCAGCTTTAAATCATACTTGCTAAGTGGCTTGTGTATATCATTGTATAATCAGAAATGTATCTAGTAGTCCCCTTCCGTGTTCTGTATATGTCTAGGGTGATTACATAAGCCTGTGCTCTCTTTACTTGTTCCCAGTTTGTTGGATTGAGAGCTTGCATTGTGTGGCTGTTTTAGGGACCCAGGTTTTGGTAGGGACCTTGACGAGGTACCTGGGCTTGTCCCATTTGGCCAAACGCATTTTTGCTTTTAATCTTAGCCGAGAGCTTGTAAGTGAGTGCTGGACTTTCTCTGTGTGTTGTATTAATTAGTTTTGTAATTTTCCCTATTCTGTCTTGCACCCAGGCCTGTCTGGGGTTAACTGCCTGTGACTCTAGGGACAGCACAGCTTCCTGTGAGTGCCAGTGAGCACCCAGGGCTGACCATGTTGCAGGGTCATGGGATGTGTGTGTATGTATGTATGTATGTATGTGTGTGTATATATGTATATGTATATATATATATATATATATATATATATATATATGCATATGTATATATATATATATATATATATTATATACTGTGTGTGTGTGTGTGTGTGTATGTATGTATATACATACTCTGTGTGTTTGTGTGTACATATATATATGTGTGTGTATATATATATATATATATATATATATATACATATATATACATATAGAAATATGTATTTTCAATACCGATTACTTTATCCTGTAAGTGAAGAACATTGGAATGTGAAATATGTACAGTAAATAGAAAGTAAAAGGCATAATCAACAAAATGACACGGGTGCCTAAATTTATGCACCTGTCTAATTTCGTTTTGATGCATTTTGCACATTTTCTGTTAATCCTTTAAACCTCATTTCACTATTGAAATATTACTGTGTTCTTCAGTTATTTGGTAGATCAAAATGAAATTGCTGATCCAAACACCCAATTATTTATAAATGAAAATCATGGAAATTTTCAGGGGTGCCTAAACTTTTGCATACAACTGTATGTGTGTATATGTGTGTGCATGCATACACATATTTAGACAGGTCTATGTAGGTTTGTGTGTGTATATGTGTATATACAGTTGAAACTAGAAAAATTAGAATATCGTGCAAAAGTTCATTTATTTCACTAATGCAACTTAAAAGGTGAAACTAATATATGAGATAGACTCATTACATGCAAAGCAAGATAGTTCAAGCCGTGATTTGTCATAATTGTGATGATTATTGCTTACAGCTCATGAAAACCCCAAATCCACAATCTCAGAAAATTAGAATATTACATACAATCAATAAAACAAGGATTGTACATAGAACAATATCGGACCTCTGAAAAGTATAAGCATGCATACTATATGTACTCAGTACTTGGTTTGGGCCCCTTTTGCAGCAATTACTGCCTCAATGCGGCGTGGCATGGAAGCTATCGGCCTGTGGCACTGCTGAGGTGTTATGGAAGACCAGGATGCTTCAATAGCGTCCTTCAGCTCTTCTGCATTGTTCGGTATCATGTCTCTCATCTTTCTCTTGGCAATGCCCCATAGATTCTCTATGGGGTTCACGTCAGGCGAGTTTGCTGGCCAATCAAGCACAGTAATCCCACGGTCATTGAACCAGGTTCTGGTGCTTTTGGCAGTGTGGGCAGGTGCCAAGTCCTGCTGGAAAATGAAGTCAGCATCCCTATAGAGCTCGTCTGTGGAAGGAAGCATGCAGTGTTCCAAAATCTCCTTGTAGACGGCTGTGTTGACCCTGGACCAACACCAGCAGATGACAAGTCCCCAACACTTTTGAATGGACTTTTCCTGACAATCCTCTCCACGCTGCGGTCATCCCTGCTGCTTGTGCACCTTTTTCTTCCACACTTTTCCCTTCCACATAACTTTCTATTAATGTGCTTTGATACAGCACTTTGGGAACATCCAACTTCTTTTGCAATTACCTTTTGAGGCTTTCCCTCCTTATGAAGGGTGTCAATGATGGTTTTCTCCACAATTGTCAGGTCAGCAGTCTTTCCCATGATTGTGATTCCTACTGAACCAGACTGAGAGACCATTTAAAGGGGGGTTTTCATGAGCTGTAAGGCATAATCATCACAATTATGACAAATCACGACTTCTTGCTTTGCATGTAATGAGTCTATCCCATATATTAGATTCACCTTTTAAGTTGCATTAGTGAAATAAATTAACTTTTGCACGATATTCTAATTTTTCGAGTTTCACCTGTGTTTGTGTGTGTATATGTATATATGTATATGTGTATATATATATATATATATATATATATATATATGTTAAAGCCCTTTGCACCCCTTTTTTAATTATTTTATCAGATAGTTTTTATATGAGTGTATCTGTACTTTTAAGTGTAATTATGTTGTGTTTAATGCAACTTTTTTCTTCCCCCCACCCTTTACGCAAGCTTTCAAGTCGCACTAACCCAACCAGCATAAATCACAGTTGCACTCAAGGGATCGCGTTTACGTTTAACTCGTAATACACAAGCTATTCCCGTTTCACACAAATCACTTGTGTACAAAAGTTAGCATGCCAATTGCAATCTAGCCCTTCGTAGAGTGCTAGAACAGTATAGTGTTGTACACTTGACTATAGAAATAGCATAAATAAGAACCATCTAAAATTATGATGATGGAGGTAAAAGGAGAAATTAAATAAAGTTTGGGAGAGAAAGGAAGCCGGACCTAGAGGGAATAAAGTGTAAAGAAAAATAAAGAGGAAAGAGGGGCGAGGAGTAAGAGTGGGTATTGGTTATGAACATCCTTGGTGAGTATTTGTGGTTGTGGACTTCAGCGACCTAAGCTCCCGTATGTGTTTTTAATGTTTCCTAATACAATTTAATATCTTGAAACATGTTTATTTCATCTGAGGCTCTTTGAGTATCATTAATTCTTGGGTTAAGCAAGAAGTAAAGGAGTAAGCAAGAATGATTCTCCCAATAGGTTTTTGAAAACTAATTCTAGCAAGTTCCAAAAGTAATGCAAAAGAGGGCCATAAAGGCCATGGTATTTATTTCCCATCAATCTCTCCAGCATTTAGGTGAGGATTGATGGAATATAATTTTGAGATTAACAGGAGTCAAGTACCTTTAAAGGGACATAATACTCATATGCTAAATCACTTGAAACTGATGCAGTATAACTGTAAAAAGCTGTCAGGAAAATATCACCTGAGCATCTATATGTAAAAAAGGAAGATATTTTACCTCACAATTTCCTCAGCTCAGCAGAGTAAGTTCTGTGTAAAAAGTTATACTCAACTGCTGCTCAGCTGCAGGTAAAAAAAAATAATAAATGAAGAAATGAACAGCAGCCAATCAGCATCAACAGTGCTGAGGTCAGGTTTATTTCCTGTAATTGGCAAGAGTCCATGAGCTAGTGACGTATGGGATATACAATTCTACCAGGAGGGGCAAAGTTTCCCAAACCTCAAAATGCCTATAAATACACCCCTCACCACACCCACAATTCAGTTTTACAAACTTTGCCTCCTATGGAGGTGGTGAAGTAAGTTTGTGCTAAGATTTCTACGTTGATATGCGCTTCTCAGCATTTTGAAGCCCGATTCCTCACAGAGTACAGTGAATGACAGAGGGATGTGAAGGGAGTATCACCTTTTGAATGCAATGGTTTTCCTCACGGGAGATCTATTTCATAGGTTCTCTGTTATCGGTCGTAGACATTCATCTACTACCTCCCTTTTCAGATCGACAATATACTTTCATATTCCATTACCTCTATTGATAACCGTTTCAGTACTGGTTTGGCTATCTGCTATATGTGGGTGGGTGTCTTTTGGTAAGTATGTTTTCATTACTTAAGACACTCTCAGCTATGATTTGGCACTGTATGTATTTATATAAAGTTCTAAATATATATATTGTACTTATATTTGCCATGATTCAGGTTTCAGTATATTTCCTTTTGCAGACGTTCAGTTTCATATGTGGGAAATGCATTCTTTTAGGAAAATTTATTTCTTACCTGGGGTATAGTCTTTTTTCAATTGACTGTCATTTTAAATTCGCCTGCAGAATTAGGCTCGTGAGGGCACGAAATGCCAAACTATATTGCGTCTTTTTTGGCGCAAAGTTACGTTCGATGATGCAAATTCATCATTTCCGGCGTCTTTGTCGACGCTGAGTCCTTTCACAAGGTTGCGTCTTCAATGACGCGAGTGTGTCATTTCCGGATGTTGTTAGCGCCAAAAAATTTCTATGTTTGTTTGTGCGTCATACTTGGTGCCAAATATTTTCATTATTTTAAACCCCATTCCTATATGCCTCTTGCCTTTTTTTTCTATCAGAGTGCTATGCTGTTTTTCTGCATTTTTCCCATTCCTGAAACTTCCTTATAAGGAAATTGATAATTTTGCTTTATATGTTGTTTTTTCTCTTACATTTGCAAGATGTCTCAATCTGATCCCGTCTCAGAAATCACTGTTGGAACCCTGCTGACTGATAACAGTACTACCAAAGCTAAGTACATTTGTTGTACTCTTGTGGAGATTATATCTCCAACTGTGGTTTGTAATAAGTTGTCATGATAAACTTTTGCATGCAGAGAATGTGTCCATCAGTAATAGTACATTGCCTGTTGCTGTTCTTTTAACATCTAATGTACAAGATGTACCTGTGAATTTATAAGAATTTATTGCTGATTCTATTCAGAAGGCTTTGTCTGCCATCCCGCCTTCTAATAAATGTAAAGGTCTTTTAAAACTTCTCATAAAGTTGATGAAATTTCAAATGACCGACAACATACTGTATTATCCTCCTCTGATGAGGATCTATCTGATCCAGAAGATCCTTCCTGAGATATTGACACTGACAAATCTACTTATTTATTTAAAATGGAGTACATTCATTCTTTGTTAAAGAAGTGTTGATTATATTGGATATTGAGGAGACTAGTCCTCTTGATATTAAAACTAGTAAACGTTATAAACCTCCTGTGGTTATTTCAGAGGTTTTTCCAGTTCCTGATGCTATTCCTGATATGATTTCTAAGGAATGGAATAGGCCTGGTACTTCTTTCTCCAACATAGGTGTGTCCGGTCCACGGCGTCATCCTTACTTGTGGGATATTCTCTTCCCCAACAGGAAATGGCAAAGAGCCCAGCAAAGCTGGTCACATGATCCCTCCTAGGCTCCGCCTACCCCAGTCATTCTCTTTGCCGTTGTACAGGCAACATCTCCACGGAGATGGCTTAGAGTTTTTTAGTGTTTAACTGTAGTTTTTCATTATTCAATCAAGAGTTTGTTATTTTCAAATAGTGCTGGTACGTACTATTTACTCAGAAACAGAAAAGAGATGAAGAATTCTGTTTGTATGAGGAAAATGATTTTAGCAACCGTAACTAAAATCCATGGCTGTTCCACACAGGACTGTTGAGAGCAATTAACTTCAGTTGGGGGAACAGTTTGCAGTCCCTTGCTGCTTGAGGTATGACACATTCTAACAAGACGATGTAATGCTGGAAGCTGTCATTTTCCCTATGGGATCCGGTAAGCCATGTTTATTACGATTGTAAATAAGGGCTTCATAAGGGCTTATTTAAACTGTAGACTTTTTCTGGGCTAAATCGATTGATATTAACACATATTTAGCCTTGAGGAATCATTTTATCTGGGTATTTTGATATAATAATATCGGCAGGCACTGTTTTAGACACCTTATTCTTTAGGGGCTTTCCCAAAGCATAGGCAGAGTCTCATTTTCGCGCCGGTGTTGCGCACTTGTTTTTGGGAGGCATGGCATGCAGTCGCATGTGAGAGGAGCTCTGATACTTATAAAAGACTTCTGAAGGCGTCATTTGGTATCGTATTCCCCTTTGGGTTTGGTTGGGTCTCAGCAAAGCAGATACCAGGGACTGTAAAGGGGTTTAAAGCTTAAAACGGCTCCGGTTCCGTTATTTTAAGGGTTAAAGCTTCCAAAATTGGTGTGCAATATTTTCAAGGCTTTAAGACGCTGTGGTGAAAATTTGGTGAATTTTGAACAATTCCTTCATGTTTTTTCGCAATTGCAGTAATAAAGTGTGTTCAGTTTAAAATTTAAAGTGACAGTAACGGTTTTATTTTAAAACGTTTTTTGTACTTTCTGATCAAGTTTATGCCTGTTTAACATGTCTGAACTACCAGATAGACTGTGTTCTGAATGCGGGGAAGCCAGAATTCCTATTCATTTAAATAAATGTGATTTATGTGATAATGACAATGATGCCCAAGATGATTCCTCAAGTGAGGGGAGTAAGCATGGTACTGCATCATTCCCTCCTTCGTCTACACGAGTCTTGCCCACTCAGGAGGCCCCTAGTACATCTAGCGCGCCAATACTCCTTACTATGCAACAATTAACGGCTGTAATGGATAATTCTGTCAAAAACATTTTAGCCAAAATGAACCCTTGTCAGCGTAAGCGTGGCTGCTCTGTTTTAGTTACTGAAGAGCATGACGACGCTGATATTAATATCTCTGAAGGGCCCCTAACCCAATCTGAGGGGGCCAGGGAGGTTTTGTCTGAGGGAGAAATTACTGATTTAGGGAACATTTCTCAGCAGGCTGAATCTGATGTGATTACATTTAAATTTAAATTGGAACATCTCCGCATTTTGCTTAAGGAGGTATTATCCACTCTGGATGATTGTGAAAATTTAGTCATCCCAGAGAAACTATGTAAAATGGACAAGTTCCTAGAGGTGCCGGGGCTCCCAGAAGCTTTTCCTATACCCAAGCGGGTGGCGGACATTGTTAATAAAGAATGGGAAAGGCCCGGTATTCCTTTCGTCCCTCCCCCCATATTTAAAAAATTGTTTCCTATGGTCGACCCCAGAAAGGACTTATGGCAGTCAGTCCCCAAGGTCGAGGGAGCGGTTTCTACTTTAAACAAACGCACCACTATTCCCATAGAGGATAGTTGTGCTTTCAAAGATCCTATGGATAAAAAATTAGAAGGTTTGCTTAAAAAGATGTTTGTTCAGCAGGGTTACCTTCTACAACCCATTTCATGCATTGTCCCTGTCACTACTGCCGCATATTTCTGGTTTGATGAACTGCTTAAGGTGCTCGATAGTGACTCTCCTCCTTATGAGGAGATTATGGACAGAATCAATGCTCTCAAATTGGCTAAGTTAGCGGCTAAGAACTCTGGGTTTGCTATTGTGGCGCGCAGAGCGCTTTGGTTGAAATCTTGGTCGGCTGATGCGTCTTCCAAGAACAAGCTACTAAACATTCCTTTCAAGGGGAAAACGTTGTTTGGTCCTGACCTGAAAGAGATTATCTCTGATATCACTGGGGGTAAGGGCCACGCCCTTCCTCAGGATCGGCCTTTCAAGGCAAAAAATAGACCTAATTTTCGTCCCTTTCGTAAAAACGGACCAGCCCAAGGTGCTACGTCCTCTAAGCAAGAGGGTAATACTGCTCAGGCCAAGCCAGCTTGGAGACCAATGCAAGGCTGGAACAAGGGAAAGCAGGCCAAGAAACCTGCCACTGCTACCAAGACAGCATGAAATATTGGCCCCCGATCCGGGACCGGATCTGGTGGGGGGCAGACTCTCTCTCTTCGCTCAGGCTTGGGCAAGAGATGTTCTGGATCCTTGGGCGCTAGAAATAGTCTCCCAGGGTTATCTTCTGGAATTCAAGGGACTTCCCCCAAGGGGGAGGTTCCACAGGTCGCAGTTGTCTTCAGACCACATAAAAAGACAGGCGTTCTTACATTGTGTAGAAGACCTGTTAAAAATGGGAGTGATTCATCCGGTTCCATTAAGAGAACAAGGGATGGGGTTCTACTCCAATCTGTTCATAGTTCCCAAAAAAGAGGGAACGTTCAGACCAATCCTAGATCTCAAGATCTTAAACAAATTTCTCAAGGTCCCATCGTTCAAGATGGAAACCACTCGAACTATCCTTCCTTCCATCCAGGAAGGTCAATTCATGACCACGGTGGATTTAAAGGATGCGTATCTACATATTCCTATCCACAAGGAACATCATCGGTTCCTAAGGTTTGCATTCCTGGACAAACATTACCAGTTCGTGGCGCTTCCTTTCGGATTAGCCACTGCTCCAAGGATTTTCACAAAGGTACTAGGGTCCCTTCTAGCGGTGCTAAGACCAAGGGGCATTGCAGTAGTACCTTACCTGGACGACATTCTGATTCAAGCGTCGTCCCTTCCTCAAGCAAAGGCTCACACGGACATTGTCCTGGCCTTTCTCAGATCTCACGGCTGGAAAGTGAACGTGGAAAAGAGTTCTCTATCCCCGTCAACAAGGGTTCCCTTCTTGGGAACAATTATAGACTCCTTAGAAATGAGGATCTTTCTAACAGAGGCCAGAAAAACAAAGCTTCTGGACTCTTGTCGGATACTTCATTCCGTTCCTCTTCCTTCCATAGCTCAGTGCATGGAAGTGATCGGGTTGATGGTGGCGGCGATGGACATAGTTCCTTTTGCGCGCATTCATCTAAGACCATTACAACTGTGCATGCTCAGTCAGTGGAATGGGGACTATACAGACTTGTCTCCGAAGATACAAGTAAATCAGAGGACCAGAGACTCACTCCGTTGGTGGCTGTCCCTGGACAATCTGTCTCAAGGGATGATGTTCCACAGACCAGAGTGGGTCATTGTCACGACCGACGCCAGTCTGATAGGCTGGGGCGCGGTCTGGGGATCCCTGAAAGCTCAGGGTCTTTGGTCTCGGGAAGAATCTCTTCTACCGATAAATATTCTGGAACTGAGAGCGATATTCAATGCTCTCCAGGCCTGGCCCCAGCTTGCGAGGACCAGGTTCATACGGTTTCAATCAGACAACATGACGACTGTTGCGTACATCAACCATCAGGGGGGAACAAGGAGTTCCCTAGCGATGGAAGAAGTAACCAAAATTATTCTTTGGGCGGAGTCTCACTCCTGCCACCTGTCTGCTATCCACATCCCAGGAGTGGAAAATTGGGAAGCGGATTTTCTGAGTCGTCAGACATTGCATCCGGGGGAGTGGGAACTCCATCCGGAAATCTTTGCCCAAGTCACTCACCTGTGGGGCATTCCAGACATGGATCTGATGGCCTCTCGTCAGAACTTCAAAGTTCCTTGCTACGGGGCCAGATCCAGGGATCCCAAGGCGGCTCTAGTGGATGCACTAGTAGCACCTTGGACCTTCAATCTAGCTTATGTGTTCCCGCCATTTCCTCTCATCCCCAGGCTGATAGCCAGGATCAAGCAGGAGAGGGCGTCGGTGATCTTGATAGCTCCTGCGTGGCCACGCAGGACTTGGTATGCAGATCTGGTGAATATGTCATCGGCTCCACCTTGGAAGCTACCTTTGAGACGAGACCTTCTTGTTCAGGGTCCGTTCGAACATCCGAATCTGGTTTCACTCCAGCTGACTGCTTGGAGATTGAACGCTTGATTTTATCGAAGCGAGGATTCTCAGATTCTGTGATCGATACTCTTGTTCAGGCCAGAAAGCCTGTGACTAGAAAGATTTACCACAAAATTTGGAAAAAATATATCTGTTGGTGTGAATCTAAAGGATTCCCTTGGGACAAGGTTAAGATTCCTAGGATTCTATCCTTCCTTCAAGAAGGATTGGAAAAAGGATTATCTGCAAGTTCCCTGAAGGGACAGATTTCTGCCTTGTCGGTATTACTTCACAAAAAGCTGGCAGCTGTGCCAGATGTTCAAGCCTTTGTTCAGGCTCTGGTTAGAATCAAGCCTGTTTACAAACCTTTGACTCCTCCTTGGAGTCTCAATTTAGTTCTTTCAGTTCTTCAGGGGGTTCCGTTTGAACCCTTACATTCCGTTGATATTAAGTTATTATCTTGGAAAGTTTTGTTTTTAGTTGCGATTTCTTCTGCTAGAAGAGTCTCAGAATTATCTGCTCTGCAGTGTTCTCCTCCTTATCTGGTGTTCCATGCAGATAAGGTGGTTTTACGTACTAAACCTGGTTTTCTTCCAAAAGTTGTTTCTAACAAAAACATTAACCAGGAGATTATCGTACCTTCTCTGTGTCCAAAACCAGTTTCAAAGAAGGAACGTTTGTTGCACAATTTGGATGTTGTTCGCGCTCTAAAATTCTATTTAGATGCTACAAAGGATTTTAGACAAACATCTTCCTTGTTTGTTGTTTATTCAGGTAAAAGGAGAGGTCAAAAAGCAACTTCTACCTCTCTCTCTTTTTGGATTAAAAGCATCATCAGATTGGCTTACGAGACTGCCGGACGGCAGCCTCCCGAAAGAATCACAGCTCATTCCACTAGGGCTGTGGCTTCCACATGGGCCTTCAAGAACGAGGCTTCTGTTGATCAGATATGTAGGGCAGCGACTTGGTCTTCACTGCACACTTTTACCAAATTTTACAAGTTTGATACTTTTGCTTCTTCTGAGGCTATTTTTGGGAGAAAGGTTTTGCAAGCCGTGGTGCCTTCCATTTAGGTGACCTGATTTGCTCCCTCCCTTCATCCGTGTCCTAAAGCTTTGGTATTGGTTCCCACAAGTAAGGATGACGCCGTGGACCGGACACACCTATGTTGGAGAAAACAGAATTTATGTTTACCTGATAAATTTCTTTCTCCAACGGTGTGTCCGGTCCACGGCCCGCCCTGGTTTTTTTAATCAGGTCTGATATTTTATTTTCTTTAACTACAGTCACCACGGTACCATATGGTTTCTCCTATGCAAATATTCCTCCTTAACGTCGGTCGAATGACTGGGGTAGGCGGAGCCTAGGAGGGATCATGTGACCAGCTTTGCTGGGCTCTTTGCCATTTCCTGTTGGGGAAGAGAATATCCCACAAGTAAGGATGACGCCGTGGACCGGACACACCGTTGGAGAAAGAAATTTATCAGGTAAACATAAATTCTGTTTTTATTCCTTCTTTAAGGTTTAAAAAATTGTATCCTTTGCCAGCAGTAAAATTTGAGTTTTGGGAAAAGATCGCTAAAGTTGATGGGGCTATCTCTACTCTTGCTAAACGTACTACTATTCCTACGGAAGATAGTACTTCTTTTAAAGATCCTTTAGATAGGAAACTTGAATCTTATCTAAGGAAAGCTTATTTATATTCACGTCTTCTTCTTAGGCCTGCAATTTCTTTGGCTGATGTTGCAGCTGCTTCAACTTTTTGGTTGGATACTTTAGCGCAACAAGTATCGGATCATGATTTGTCTAGCATTGTTAACTTGATTCAACATGCTAATAATTTCATATTTAGATTGTAAGTTCCCACATGAACAGGACTCCCAATTCCTCCTGTATTTGTTTGTTAAATTCTGTCTGGTGTCTCATATTGTACTGTCCTTTTATCTTTGTTACCTATGAACAGCGCTGCGGAATCTGTGGGCGCTTCATAAATAAAGAATAATAATAATAAAATTTGTGATGCCATTTTTTTATATCATCAAAATTGATGTTAAATCTATGTCTTTAGCTATTTTAGCTAGAAGAGCTTTGTGGCTTAAATCTTGGAATGCTGATATGACTTCTAAGTCGAGATTGCTATTTCTTTCCTTCCAAGGTAATACATTATTTGGTTCACAGTTGGATTCAGGGGAAGGGAGTTTTTTTGCCTCAGGATAAAAGATCTAAGGGTAAATTTTAAGCTTCTAACCGTTTTCGTTCCTAAAGAAGGAACAGAAACCTAATTTCTCCAACATAGGTGTGTCCGGTCCACGGCGTCATCCTTACTTGTGGGATATTCTCTTCCCCAACAGGAAATGGCAAAGAGCCCAGCAAAGCTGGTCACATGATCCCTCCTAGGCTCCGCCTACCCCAGTCATTCTCTTTGCCGTTGTACAGGCAACATCTCCACGGAGATGGCTTAGAGTTTTTTAGTGTTTATCTGGACCCTTGGGCGCTAGAAATAGTCTCCCAAGGTTATTCTCTGGAGTTCAAGGGGCTTCCTCCAAGGGGGAGGTTCCACAGGTCTCAGTTGTCTTCAGACCACATAAGAAGACAGGCATTCTTACATTGGGTAGAAGACCTGCTAAAAATGGGAGTGATTCATCCTGTTCCATTAGGAGAACAAGGGATGGGGTTCTACTCCAATCTGTTCATAGTTCCCAAAAAAGAGGGAACGTTCAGACCAATCTTAGATCTCAAGATCTTGAACAAGTTTCTCAAGGTTCCATCGTTCAAGATGGAAACCATTCGAACACTTCTTCCTTCCATCCAGGAAGGTCAATTCATGACCAAGGTGGATTTCAAGGATGCGTATCTACATATTCCTATCCACAAGGAACATCATCGGTTCCTAAGGTTTGAATTCCTGGACAAGCATTTCCAGTTCGTGGCGTTTTCTTTCGGATTAGCCACTGCTCCTAGGATTTTCTCATAGGTACTAGGGTCCCTTCTGGCGGTGCTAAGACCAAGGGGCATTGCTGTAGTACCTTACTTGGACGACATTCTGATTCGAGCGTCGTCCCTTCCTCAAGTAAAGGCTTACACGGACATTGTCCTGGCCTTTCTCAGATCTCACGGATGGAAAGTGAACGTGGAAAAGAGTTCTCTATCTCCGTCAACGAGGGTTCCCTTCTTGGGAACTATAATAGACTCCTTAGAAATGAGGATTTTTCTGACAGAAGCCAGAAAAACAAAACTTCTAGACTCTTGTCGGATACTTCATTCCGTTCCTCTTCCTTCCATAGCGCAGTGCATGGAAGTGATAGGTTTGATGGTAGCGGCAATGGACATAGTTCCTTTTGTGCGCATTCATCTAAGACCATTACAACTGTTCCTGCTCAGTCAGTGGAATGGGGACTATTCAGACTTGTCTCCGAAGATACAAGTAAATCAGAGGACCAGAGACTCATTCCGTTGGTGGCTGTCCCTGGACAACCTGTCACAAGGGATGACCTTCCGCAGACCAGAGTGGGTCATTGTCACGACCGACGCCAGTCTGATGGGCTGGGGCGCGGTCTGGGGATCCCTGAAAGCTCAGGGTCTTTGGTCTTGGGTAGAATCTCTTCTACCGATAAATATTCTGGAACTGAGAGCGATATTCAATGCTCTCAAAGCTTGGCCTCAGCTAGCGAGGGCCAAGTTCATACATCAACCATCAGGGGGGAACAAGGAGTTCCCTAGCGATGGAAGAAGTGACCAAAATCATTCTATGGGCGGAGTCTCACTCCTGCCACCTGTCTGCTATCCACATCCCAGGAGTGGAAAATTGGGAAGCGGATTTTCTGAGTCGTCAGACATTGCATCCGGGGGAGTGGGAACTCCATCCGGAAATCTTTGCCCAAGTCACTCAACCGTGGGGCATTCCAGACATGGATCTGATGGCCTCTCGTCAGAACTTCAGAGTTCCTTACTACGGGTACAGATCCAGGGATCCCAAGGCGGCTCTAGTGGATGCACTAGTAGCACCTTGGACCTTCAAACTAGCTTATGTGTTCCCGCCGTTTCCTCTCATCCCCAGGCTGGTAGCCAGGATCAATCAGGAGAGGGCGTCGGTGATTTTGATAGCTCCTGCGTGGCCACGCAGGACTTGGTATGCAGATCTGGTGAATATGTCATCGGCTCCACCATGGAAGCTACCTTTGAGACGAGACCTTCTTGTTCTAGGTCCGTTCGACCCACTCCAGCTGACTGCTTGGAGATTGAACGCTTGATCTTATCAAAGCGAGGGTTCTCAGATTCTGTTATTAATACTCTTGTTCAGGCCTGAAAGCCTGTAACCAGAAAATTACCACATAATTTGGTATATCTGTTGGTGTGAATCTGCAGGATTCCCTTGGGACAAGGTTAAGATTCCTAAGAGTCTATCCTTCCTTCGAGAAGGATTGGAAAAAGGATTATCTGCAAGTTCCTTGATGGGACAGATTTCTGCCTTGTCTGTGTTACTTCACAAAAAGCTGGCAGCTGTGCCAGATGTTCTAGCCTTTGTTCAGGCTCTGGTTAGAATCAAGCCTGTTTACAAAATTTTGACTCCTCCTTGGAGTCTCAACCTAGTTCTTTCAGTTCTTCAGGGGGTTCCGTTTGAACCCTTACATTCCGTTGATATTAAGTTATTATCTTGGAAAGTTTTGTTTTTGGTTGCAATTTCTTCTGCTAGAAGAGTTTCAGAATTATCTGCTCTGCAGTGTTCTTCTCCTTATCTGGTGTTCCATGCAGATAAGGTGGTTTTGCGTACTAAACCTGGTTTTCTTCCAAAAGTTGTTTCTAACAAAGACATTAACCAGGAGATAGTTGTGCCTTCTTTGTGTCCTAATCCAGTTTCAAAGAAGGAACGTTTGTTGCACAACTTGGATGTAGTTCGTGCTCTCAAATTTTACTTAGCAGCTACTAAGGTTTTCAGACAAACTTTGTCTTTGTTTGTTGTTTATTCTGGTAAACGGAGAGGTCAAAAAGCAACTTCTACCTCTCTCTCCTTCTGGATTAAAAGCATTATCCGATTGGCTTATGAGACTGCCGGACGGCAGCCTCCTGAAAGAATCACAGCTCACTCCACTAGGGCTGTGGCTTCCACATGGGCCTTCAAGAACGAGGCTTCTGTTGATCAGATATGTAAGGCAGCGACTTGGTCTTCACTGCACACTTTTTCTAAATTTTACAAATTTGATACTTTTGCTTCTTCTGAGGCTATTTTTGGGAGAAAGGTTTTGCAAGCCGTGGTGCCTTCCATTTAGGTGACCTGATTTGCTCCCTCCCTTCATCCGTGTCCTAAAGCTTTGGTATTGGTTCCCACAAGTAAGGATGACGCCGTGGACCGGACACACCTATGTTGGAGAAAACAGAATTTATGTTTACCTGATAAATTACTTTCTCCAACGGTGTGTCCGGTCCACGGCCCGCCCTGGTTTTTTTAATCAGGTCTGATAATTTATTTTCTTTAACTACAGTCACCACGGTAACATATGGTTTCTCCTATGCAAATATTCCTCCTTAACGTCGGTCGAATGACTGGGGTAGGCGGAGCCTAGGAGGGATCATGTGACCAGCTTTGCTGGGCTCTTTGCCATTTCCTGTTGGGGAAGAGAATATCCCACAAGTAAGGATGACGCCGTGGACCGGACACACCGTTGGAGAAAGTAATTTATCAGGTAAACATAAATTCTGTTTCTTCCACCAAGGAATCTGTTTCCAATTGGAAGCCTTCTTCAAATTGGAATAAATCCAAGCCTTTTAAGAGATCAAAGCCAGCCCCCAAGTCCGCATGAAGGTGCAGCCCTTATTCCAGCTCAGCTGGTAGGGGGCAGATTAAGATTTTTCAAAGATGTTTGGATCAATTCGGTCCAAAATCATTGGATTCAGAATATTGTCTCTCAGGGGAACAGAATAGGATTCAGAGTAAGACTACCTGTGAGAAGATTTTTTCTCTCACGCATTCCAGCAAACCCAGTAAAGGCTCAGGCTTTCCTGAAGTGTGTTTCAGACCTGGAGTTATCTGGGGTAATCATGCCAGTTCCGTTTTCAGGAACAGGGTCTGGGATTTTATTCAAATCTATTCATTGTCCCAAAGAAAGAAAATTCATTCAGACCAGTTTTGGATCTAAAAATTTTGAATCGATATGTAAGAATACCAACTTTCAAAATGGTGACTATAAGGTCTATTCTGCCTTTTATTCAGCAAGGGCATTATATGTCCACAATAGACTTACAGGATTCATATCTTTATATTCTGATTCATCCAGATCGCTATCAGTTCCTGAGATTCTCTTTTCTAGACAAGCATTACCAATTTGTTGCTCTTCCTTTTGGCCTAGCGACAGCTCCAAGAATCTTTTCAAAGGTTCTCAGTGTCCTACTCTCTGTAATCAGAGAGCAGGGTGTTGCTGTGTTTCCTTATTTGGATAATATCTTGGTACTTGCTCAGTCTTTACATTCTGCAGAATCTCACACGAATCAACTTCTGTTGTTTCTTCAAAGACATGGTTGGAGGATCAATTTACTAAAAAGTTATTTGATTCCTCCGACAAAGGTAACCTTTATAGGTTTCCAGATAGATTCAGTGTCCATGAATTTGTCTCTAACAGACAAGAGACGTTTGAAATTAGTTGCAGCCTGTCGGAACCTTCAGTCTCAGTCATTCCCTTCAGTAGCTATGTGCATGGAAGTTTTAGGTCTCATGACTGCAGTATCGGACACGATCCCCTTTGCTCATTTTCATATGAGACCTCTCCAGCTTTGTATTTTTAACCATTGGTGCAGGGATTATACAAGGATATCACAATTAATATCCTTAAATCCCAATGTTTGACTTTCTCTTACTTGGTGGTTAGATCACCATCGTATAATTCTAGGGGCCTCTTTCGTTCGTCCAACCTGGACTTTGATCACAGCAGATGCGAGTCTTTCAGGTTGGGGAGCTGTTTGGGGATCTCTGACAGCACAAGGGGTTTTGAAATCTCAAGAGGCGAGATTACCAATAAATATTTTGGAACTCCATGCGATTCTTAGGGCTCTTCAGTTTTGGCCTCTGTTGAAGAGAGAACCGTTCATATGCTTTCAGACAGACAATATCACAACTGTGACATATGTCAATCATCAGGGTGGGACTCACAATCCTCAAGCTATGAAAGAAGTGTCTCGGATACTTGTTTGTGCGGATTCCAGCTCATGTCAAATTTCTGCGGTTCATATCCCAGGTATAGACAATTGGGAAGCGGATTACCTCAGTCGTCAGACTTTACATCCGGGAGAAAGGTCTCTCCACCCAGATGTGTTTTCTCAAGTTGTGAAGTTGTTCAGATGTGGGGGCTTCCAGAAATAGATCTGATGGCATCTCATCTAAACAAGAAACTTCCCAGGTACCTGTCCAGGTCCAGGGACCCTCAGACGGAAGCAGTGGATGTCCTTGGTGTTATCAACCGTCTTATATTTTCCCGCCTCTAGTTCTTTTTCCAAGAGTGATCTCCAAAATCATCATGGAGTAATCGTTTGTGCTGCTGGTGGCTCCAGCATGGCCTCACAGGTTTTGGTATGCGGATCTTGTTCGGATGTCCAGTTGCCAACCTTGACCACTTCCATTAAGGCCAGACTTTCTATCTCAAGGTCCGTTTTTCCATCAGGATTTCAAATCATTAAATTTGAAGGTATGGAAATTGAACGCTTAGTGCTAAGTCATAGAGGTTTTTCTGACTCCGTGATTAATACTATGTTGCAGGCTCGTAAATCTGTTATTAGAAAGATTTATTATCGAGTTAGGAAGACTTACATTTCATGGTGTTCTTCTCATAAATTCTCTCAGCATTCTTTTAGAATTCCTAGAATTTTACAGTTTCTTCAGGATGGTTTGGATAAAGGTTTGTCTGCAAGTTCCTTGAAATAACAAATCTCTGCTCTTTCTGTTTTACTTCACAGAAAGATTGCTAAACTTTGGTTTGTATCAAGCCTGTCATTAATCAATCTCTCCTCCTTGGAGTCTTAATTTGGTTTTGAAGGCTTTACAGGCTCCTCCGTTTGAGCCTATGCATTCTTTGGACATTAAACTAATTTCTTGGAAAGTGTTGTTCCTTTGGGCATCTCTTCTGCTAGAAGAGTTTCTGAATTATTCGCTCTCTTGTGAGTCTCCTTTGCTGATTATTTTTCAGGATAAGGCAGTTTTGCGGACTTCATTTAAATTCTTACCTAAGGTTGTGAATTCTAACAACATTAATAGAGAGATTGTTTTTCCTTCCTTGTGTCCTAATCCTAGGAATTCTTTGGAGAGATCTTTACATTCTTCGGATGTGGTGAGAGCTCTAAAATATTATGTTGAAGCTATTAAAGATTTCAGGAAGACTTCTAGTCTATTTGTTATCTTTTCTGGTTCTATGGAAGGTCAGAAGGCTTCTGCCGTTTCTTTGGCTTTGTGGTTAAAGCTTTTGATTTATCAAGCCTATTTGGAGTCGGGTCAAGCCCCTCCTCAGAGAATTACAGCTCATTCTACTAGATCAGTTTCCACTTCCTGGGCTTTTAAGAATGAAGCTTCAGCTGATCAGATTTGCAAAGCTGCTACTTGGTCTTCTTTGCATACATTTACTAAATTCTAGCATTTTTATGTATTTGCTTCTTCAGAAGCAGTTTTTGGTAGAAAAGTTCTTCAGGCAGCTGAATCGGTTTGATTCTTCTGCTTTTTATTTAAGTTTTTTCCTTTCAAAAAACAGGCAGCTGTTTTTATTTTTATCCCTCACTCAATGACATTTTTTACAAAGAGACTCCACACTAACCTAACGAGGGTGTTTATCTCTATTAGCCAGCAGTGACACTATCTGGCTTTTTGGTAGTGGACCCAAATTAGGAATTTTTTTAAAATGTTTGTAAATCCCCTGTTTTTAATATGATCTAGTAAAAGTTATATTTTAATCCTTACACTTTTTTCTTGTTACATGAGTACGTTCTTAGAGAACTTCTGATTCTCTGTAAAAAAAAAAGAGTAAAGAAGATCTCAACACTTCAGGGGGTTATGAAGTTGATAGTCAGCAAAGAGGTCCCACTGAGGGTGTTTTCAGGATATGGATATTAAAGGTGACCCAAGCTTTATTTTTTGCTTTGGTGTGCTAATCCAGCACCCTCTGCAAAACATTAGATTGATAATATTTCTGAATTAAGGAACCCCCAAACCTCCTTGAGCTTTTGAGCGATACAACTTGGACCTGGCTATTCCTGGCTATTCTTGGTTTTATTTTGCATATGTTTGTCTTTTATTGTAGTTGGGAGGTTTTGGATGTTCTAAAAATACTTCATTTAGGAATTAATCTTAAAGGAATTGTTAGCAGGATATGTTTCTTCTTCTTAAATGGAAAGAGTCCACAACTGCATTCATTACTTTTGGGAAATATGAGCCTGGCCACCAGGAGGAGGCAAAAGACAGCCCAGCCAAAGGCTTAAATACTCCTCCCACTCCCCTCATCCCCCAGTCATTCTTTGCCTTTCGTCCCAGGAGGATGGCAGAGAAGTGTCAGAATTTTTAATTTTTGTTTTTGTCTCTTATGGAGGGTAGTACTCTTCGGCATTAGACAGTAGTTTTAAGTAGTCCTGTCAGTCTCTCAGTGAGGGCTTGGATGAAAGAGTCCGGAGATGCAGGGAGTTTCTTTTTTTCTGCGAAACCTTCCCGACTCATATTAACAGCTCCTCCAGCAATCGGCAGTGTCAAACTTCGCTTCGCTGCCTGCTTTCTTCTCTCAAGTCCATGGCTGAGGTGATGCTACTATCCGTCACACTTGAAGGGCCATGTTGCTGTTCCACGGCGTAGATTCCGGTAAGATCGTTTCATTTTACTTTATTCGCAATGTACTATAATGTGAATGTTTCCCGAGAGGCTACCACCTTGTGGGTCTAACTTATAACATAAGGGTCTCAGTGAGTCTCTTTTAGTATCTTGGAATCGAGGGTTAATCTCTCCTGAGGGGGGTTATTGAACAGGGGGAGTTTATAATTATGTTTATGTGATTCAACCTCCTTATGTGCAATGTTTACTGGGCTTGTGGTTGGAACATTGAGGCCTTTGGAAGTGACACAGCCTTTTTGGCTGGGCGCGCTCGTTTGGACTGTACGGCCACCTTGTGTTCAGGCTTGGCTACGTTCCGTTGTTCCATTTATGCATTCCCGACCGCGTGGCGAAGGTAATTTTCTAGTCCGCAGGGGTCTGGTCATAGGAGGTGGTGAGTGCCCCAGCCATTGGGGGTGTCAGGTGCCGTTTTATTTTTTTTCACTACTTTAGTCCATATTTAAATATCCTCTATCCAGCTATGGAGGATTCTGATGCTGAGACTGTGTTAATTTCAGATTCAGTTACAGAGGATTCTGATACTGAGACTGTTTTGATTTCAGATTCTGTGTCCGGTGATGAATCCGGAGTGGCCTTGTTGACGCCTGTCAACCAGTTTTGTTCCGTATGCCATTTTAGAGCGCCTGGTTCCTCAGGCTCGGGGAATCCAGGGACTGCTGAGCCATCCGCCTCTGGGGGTCCTGTCCTCCGAGAGGCGAGTTCCCTACCAAATCATACTTCTGCACATGCAGGTAACCCAGTTTATGGTTCCTCCATGCGGGGTGGCGTGTTTCCCCCAGAGGTTGCAGCACGTTTTCGCTTCCACATAATTTGGTGATTGTTCGTCTGCAGAGTCCAGACGTTTATTTGAGAATGTGCTCCTGCCCTGTTGTCCCCGGCCTTCCGCCTTGGGGAGGGCCTCTATAATTCCCCGCGGGGGTATCTGTCCCTGAGTGTTGTGTCTGCCGTTATCGTTAACAGATACGGGGATTTTCAGTCTGATACTTCGAATGGTGCACTTTGTTAGACATGTGGAGATGATGTAATCTCCTGATTGTCATTTGTTGGAGATCTTTCCCAGTTTTGTGTGATAGGGCTCCGTTTGGCTGGTCCTGCGGGTAGGCCTGTGTCTTTTTAGGCATTAACCTCTGGGTTGCCTTATCTTTTATTTATATCCGATGGGATGTCTTTTATTTGTTTTTTGGTTCCTTCGGAAACCTTCTGGGATTGATACTCTTTATTGCTTCTTCGGAAGTTGTTTTGGACATTTTAGTCCTATGTTAAAAATGTCTGTTTTTTCCCCTAGGAGGGAGAATTTATGCAGCTTGCAGGTTAGGACCCTAGGTGCAGGCTGGTCCTGTCGGGTTCGTTCGGTCTTGCTGCTGTTCAGACACGTGGCGCGGTTTCTGCTCGGCTGGTTCGGTAGAAGCGCCGAGTGCTCAGGTTATCATTGTTTTTCATGTTCAACTAAGCATCAAGAGGACCTGTGGGTCCGTGAGGCGGGAAGTATTGTATCAGTCCTTATAGCCTTCAGTCCCCGGGCAGAGTAGTTTTTCTGCTGCGTCACTCTATCTGACATCTGATTTCATCAGAACTTAGCGTTTTCCTCCCCCATGTGGTGGAGGGTTGGAGGGCTTAACGCCCCTTACCGCAGTTGAGTAGTTTGGCCTTCATTTTTAGGCCTCTGGAATTACCTTTTGGGCTGGGTCCAACAGCTTATACAGAATAGCTGTTTAGCATGCGGAAGGTTTGCAGTTTGAAACCAGTTGCAGCTCTTGACACCTTGCAGGTGTACGCGTAAGCTGTTTATAGTGTATCTAGATACAGCTCTTACTCTTTGATGTGTACTGTCTGTCTGAGTTATAAGAGACCTTTGGGGGGTCTTCCATTGTCTTCAGGTGAGTTGGATCTCCTTTTAGGGATCAGTGTTTCTGGGTGATGGTTGTTCCCTGCGGGGACTTTGTTTAGCTCGGGGTTTTCTGGAGCTGGGTAGGCTTAGTGCCTTTCACTTCCTTGTGTCCTCTGCTTCAGCGGAGGTGATAGGGAGACTAGTCCTGCTAGTAGGATTTTATTGACCTTGAGGTATCCCTTGGTTACCTGAGGCTCTGAGAAGTATCTTCATACAACTTTTAGCCTTGCTCCTTGGAGCGTTGGACTTTAGTTGGGGGTGGTTCCTTCCTTTGGTTGGGGCTTTCGATTTCTTCTCGTTATTCGGATTCTCTAGATATGCATCCATATCCCTTGTTTCTGGCTTTTTGGCCAGCTGGGGTGTTTAGTTCTAGGGTAAGGTTTGCCTGAACTATTAGGTGCCCGGACCTGTTTTTCTCCCTGAGACTTCCAGTTGCTGAAGCTTCGCTTGGCCTTTTTCCTGACCCAGTCTTGGGTGGTTTTGGAATCTTGGATCTCAGGGCTGGTCGGGGTGTTCCACGGTAGTTGGAATTTGGGCTATGTCCTTGGTCCATCTACCTAACCTGGTAGTGGTTGGCAGGTTTTCTGAGTATTTTTTACTCTCTGCCGCAGAGTAGCCCATGTCATCTGGTGGTTAGCTGTGTGGCTTGCGCCTCAAGGGTTGTTGGTTCTTACCCAGCTGCTGGCGCTGGATGTCCAATTTCTGGTGCGCCTTAGGGTTGCATTCCCCTGGTCAGATTGCCAGTGCTCCTGTGGATTTCCTGCTCTGCAGGCGAATGGGTTGGCTGTGCCTCTTTTTGGTAAGCTACTTGTAGGGGGTCCTTTTCTAGGACATCTGTGTTGGGAATTTCACTTCCCATTTTCCGGTGCCTTTGGGCCTTTCGGCATCATCCCTTTTCTTTAGGGCATATTCTCCTCCCTATGGGGTTAGAGTCCTTGCTTAGAGCTTCTCCTGGATGGGAGGCGGAAAGGTTGGATTGGTTCCCCCTGGGGTCTTGCTGGCTCCAAGCAGACTTGTTGGGCCTTTAGATCCTTAGGTCTATGGCCTTGTTGTCTGTTTCAGAGTCAGGTTGTACTTGTGCTCTGTGGGGATGGCTGTGTTATTCTTATGCTCGTTCCTGTACCTGTTTCGGGATTCTTTTGTTTCCCTGTCTTGGATCCCGGAGGCTGGGTTGGTCCAGCTCAGTGTGGGTCTGCAGGTCAGACCGAGCGGTCTAAAGAACTGCATTTGTGCAGGTGTGAGCTTGTTGAGTCTATCCTGTTAGCTTTGTCTGCTAGGATATAGATTTTCCTTTCAACTTGCTCCATTGAGTAGAGGAGGGTTTACTCTTCCTTCGGGTTCTGAGAGTATACTCTCCTTCTCGGGGGACCTCGATTGAGGTTTTTGTGTTCCCCTTTTCAGGGACCTGTGTGTAGGTCCGGCGACTTAGTTTGCCTGTTACTTGCCCTCTGTATGGGGGTTGCTTTTGCGGTCGGTTTCTTGCTTGACTACTTCTTCCTCACAAGTACCCTCTGTGTCGTCCTGTTTTGGAATCTGTGTTCTCAAACTTGGGGGTTTTCTCCTGGGTGTATTTCACACTTTTTTCGGGGTCAAATACCTTGGTATTCTATGGTCAGACACTGGGAAGACTTGGCCTCTTCCGTTGCATTCCATGCTTGCAGGATATTGAGGAGACGTCTGTTCTGTCTCTGTGCCCGGGTATCGCTTGGTATAGGCATGGCTTCCTTTGCCTGTTTGGGCCCCTTTGGGTCTCTGTGAGCTTGGCTCACTAGTGGAGGTGTTTCCTTTTGTATTAGGGGAACTTTTGGTTTCCTTGGTTCTCCTTTGCCTTGTTCCCTTGGGGGTTTCGGCTGGTGTCTCCATTTGTGGAGATGTGCGGTGGGGTACCGTTTGTTGGGTGACGGTGTCTTCTGGAGGACTGTTGGCTCAATCAAGTCCATTTGCGGTCTCTAGTTTGGCTTCTGGACTAACTGCGAGTCAGTGTCACTGGGGCTTTTCCTCTCTCAATTTTCTTGGCTTCGGACGAAGCAAGTTTTTTTTTTTGGATTGAGGTTCAGGCTTGGTGCCCTCAGTATGGGCCACCTTTTGGACCCTCCCTTCTTGGCATTTAGTGTCCTCTATAGCTTGGGTATACACAGCTCCCCACCCATAATTTAATGTGGGGCGTCCTTATATTCTTCTGCCACCTTTCATCCTGATATTTCTTCTACTGTTCCTTGTTCCTCTGAAAAATGACTGTGGGATGAGGGGAGTGGGAGGAGTATTTAAGCCTTTGGCTGGGGTGTCTTTGCCTCCTCCTGGTGGCCATGTTCGTATTTCCCAAAAGTAATGAATGCATGTGGACTCTTTCCATTAGAAGAAAAGCAAATTATCAGGTAAGCATAATTTATGTTTTTTCTGTGGTTTAGATCTGCTTGTGTATAGGACTTCTGAGCATATTCAGACTCTACTTCTGCTTGAAGTTACTCTTTCCCAACTCCTCCTGCGTTCAGAAGGATGTATTGTAAACGTTCTGTTCCTGTTTGTCAGCCAAACATTATGTAAAGCATTTTTTTGGTTCATATAATATTCAAGGAATAGGTTGTGAATCTGAGTTTCTTTAGTCTTAATTGAAAGCTGAAAGGGGTTTCCCATTCCTTTTTGTTGTTTTCATTTTATTTCTAATGAAAGTTTTAAAACTTTTCAGAAGTGTTATATTACTTTTGTGTTACGTCTTTGGGAAGATGTTCCTAAAACTCATACTAGGTTATCCAAATGCTCTGTTATCGCTTTGTATGACAGTTCCTCTTTTAAAGATCATATGGACAAAAAGTATTCTGTTTTTAGTAAATGTTTTAAGGCTGTTGATTTAATTTGTAGACCAGCATTTGCTGCTTTTTTGAGCAGTGTGTGTTTGAATTCCATTATGGTAATCGCCAAGCCACTCCTTTTGAGCATTTTCTAGATAATTGGATGTGGATGGTCTGGACATTCAATCAGCAACAGTCTGTTCTTTTATGAGGTGGAATAAGATTTTTTTGGGAACATGACATTCAGGTCTTTAAGACCTCTGTTTAAATAGAATTGTTTTTCTACAGTAGCCTAGCAATATACATATTTAATAGTTTCAAATGTGATTTGAACTTGATTTTTAATGCTTTGTTTAACCAGGAAACAATTGTTTAATAATATATTTACTGAATATTCACAATCATTTTAACATTAAAAAAAAAGGCAATGTGAACAGCCATGGCATGTATAAAGCATGAAAGTGTGTTTTGATGTATTAGAATATCGATGATGAATTCTGTCAGTGCAAACTACTGGGGGATTTACATGGTGGAAAGCCTCACAATAACCAGGTTTTCTAAACGACAGCAATAACCTTGAATCTGAAAAGCCCAGTAAAAGCCACAGTTTTTCTAATGGACTGAAATGGACTTCAGTGTTTGCAATCTGATGTTATTATAATGAAAGGTAAGCCAGATGATCCTGAATCTTCCTTACTAGAAATCTTCAATCTTACTCCAAATATTAAATATCAGTTATTAGCGTTCAAAAATATTGTTATAAAATTCAAAATGATGATTTAAGTTGGTAAGAATATGGTAAGAGACATTGTCAGATTTGGGTAAGAGACATTGTCAGATTTGGGTAATAAGTCTTTGGAATGAACCTTCCAGTAAAGAGGACCTGAGTTTATTATTTAATAATAATGACATCAAAGAGATCATAAACATTTAGCTGTAAAGATAGTATTTGTTGAGTGTGTTTGCTTAAGTAGTAGCCTAGGGTGTAAATTAAATTATACATTTTCATTATTGGTATATGTAGCGGTACTCCGCTAGGGGGTCTCCCTTCCTCTGTTCAAACCCAGGGGTGGCCACCGGATAGTGGGACCAGAGATATAGTTGTTGAGACAGGGGTCAAGCCAGCGGCTGTATCTCCCCCAGCTGGGCTGGTCTCAGTGGGCTCCCAGGCAGGTAGTGTCCCCTCTACCTGTCTGCTTCTAGGCAGGAAAAGATCCCTCTGCCTCACTGCACACTTCCAGCAGGTAGCGTCCTCTCTGGTTTCTTCTAGGCAGGAATAGATCCCTCTGCCTTGCTGCTCCTTTCAGGCAGGAAACGTCCCCTCTGCCACACTCCTTTCTACAGGTAGGTATTGATTCCTTTCCCTGCACTGTCTTTAAAAAGACAATTGGGCTCACAAGGCCAGCTCTTTGCATACAGGCCCACAGACTCTGTAGCAGGTCTCTCTTGCAGGGAGAGGTGCATCCAGAATGCAGGGTCAGACCTCTGCTACTGGTATACCTGACAGGACTACCTGTTACAGAAGGAACTACTACTAATGCTTTATTTTACTCAGGACTAGCTTTTACAAACACACCAGTAAGCTTATGGTGACACACACTCCTTAAAATAAGCATAGAAAAACATATAGGAAACAATATAATAAAGCAATATAACTTTGCCAACAGGATGGAGGATTTAGGTAGTTCTAAACATTAAAAATAACATTTAGGCGGAGCTAGCCAGCAAGCTGAGAGGAAGCTTTCAGCTTAAGCTCTGAGCAAAAAGCATAAAAATAAGCACTTTTTAAGTTGGTTTTGGCACCAAAAGACCTAATCATCAAGACCTGTCAGCTCCTAAACACTTTTGGGAAGCAGCAGGACAAATTTTGGACGTTTTGGAGCAATTTTCGAGCGGTCCGGTTCCCAGGACCAGGCCGAAACTAGGAAAGTCCATGGATGCGGCCTACCCCGGGCCAGCCATAATGGTAGACGCATGAAGGAGTAGCTCCGAATGTAGTTATAGCAAAACCTGAGTGCTTACTACAGAAAATGCACAGAGAACGGCACTAAGTGGCATCGTAAGCATTTCCTAATCGCTGCCCGACACTGACAGGCTGCAAAAGAAGCGGAGGAGAAGCAACGCAATGGCGCAATGAGAGGGCGGCCTAGAACTAATTAAGCGAAAAGAAGCCACTCCACAGTCAAGATTAGAGATCTCACAGACGGTGGACATATGGCTAGAGCTCCGGTAAGCTACACCATATCTGAAATTACGCCATGATATAGGGCGAAAGGCACAGAGACACTGGGGAAAAGTATATAGGCTGAAACGCCACGTGGGAAGCTACTTCTAGAAAAGGGGCCAGCAAGCAAAAGGATACTATCAAAATACTCTGGGCTATATATATATAGATGTTTATTGAAAGATTTACTGGAGAAGAAAGAATGCCCCAATGAAGGGAAATAAGGAGAAAACACAGCAGAATGAAGGCATATTAACGTTCACAAGGCATTTGATGTAGCCCACAGGTTCCATATCTTATATAATATAACGGAGGGTGCTCCTTTTTTTCTCTCTTTTTTTTTTAGACAACAAAACACAAAAAGCAATAAAAACCCTATTATGTGCTACTGAAAGAAGAAGTGATTACAAACATTAAGAAAAAGGGACTATATATATACTATAAAGCTTTAACAGCATTCTCTACCTCTCTTGCCTTATTTTTCTAAGCAGATAAGGGGAAAGGGAAAAGACAAAATAAAATCTCATTGGCATAACTTTGCAAAACACAGCATGGCAGCCAGAAGACAAAATAAACCAGCAACTCCACTCAAAACAGTAGCTGTGCAGGATTTCTTTAAACTCTCTAAAGGAGATAAAACCAAAGATAAAGGAGACATACTACCAGAAGAGGAAATGGAGTCTGATGGGGAATCAATAATAGCTGAGGAATCCCATGCACCAGTCACTAAAGCTGACATTACCAATCTAGTCTCTAAACAGGACATCACTTCAATTTTTGATAAGATGTGGGAGAAAATGGACACACTTCAGACTACTGTAACAAACAGTTTAGCTGAGATTAAGAACGATATCACTAGTCTGGGCACAAGGGTTGAGTCCCTGGAGGAGAAGGAGGAGACCATGGAGGAAGAGATAACAGCAGTCTTGCAACAAATTTCTGAACAAAAACAAGAACTAGCAGAAGTTAATGAAAAATTAGAAGACCTAGAAAATAGGAATAGAAGATGTAATATTCGACTAAAGGGTATTCCGGAATTCATTACAACACCAGATCTAACTTCCTATTTACTACAACTCTTTCAAGCACTCACAGGATCTTCGGAGGAAGGAAAGTTTCAGATGGAAAGAGCTCATAGAGCTCTGAGAGCTAAACCGAGGGACACGGAACCTCCAAGGGATGTGATCACCAAACTACTGAGATTTCCTGAAAAAGAGGAGATCATGCTGGCAGCGAGGAAAAACCCCACCTTCAAGTTCAAAGGGACTGTTGTACAACTATATCAGGATTTATGTATCAAGACACTACAAAAAAGGTCTTCCCTTCGTCCTCTAACACAGCTATTGCGGAAGAACCAGATCATATACAGATGGGGATTCCCCTTTGCCCTCCATATACACCATGAAGGGAAAACAATTACGCTCAAAGATAAACAAGATATCCCAGGGATCTGTCAGATACTTAAACTAGAGTGCCCAGAGGATCCAGATAATCAACAGGATAACAACAGAAGACCCCCTCGACAACAGAGAGGAATCCAACAAACTGAGAGATGGACAAAAGTTCCCAAAAGAAAACAAAGACCTTGAAGGACTAACCAGAGACAAAAAGGAGACGGTATTTATGTAGACTTTTGTGCTTCTAAACCTTCTCCTACAATAGGGAGGAGAGTACATAATCTGGGGGCATAATGTTTACGATTCACTGTAAGCCTATGATGGTAAATAGGTGACACAGGTGTGAGCCCCCTGATGTGGGGTAGGATCCAGTTTATGCAATGTGAATTGTTTGAAATTCTTTGACATCAGTTGATTAGGTTAATTACAATAGATAAAAGATGAATAGGTATTAAATCAAATCTGCTATATCTAATGTTATACAGTTTATAACCAGGGCTAGATAAGCCAGTTCGCTTAGTTTCTAGAGCACTCATGTTTTAATATGTATAGGGTGCAATCCAGCAGTTTTTGTTAACATAACTACATATCCAACTAAAGTGAAATGTTCGGGTGGAAGTTAAAACACCAGACAAATATTAATGTTGTATATATGATTGTGACTATGTTTAAAATTGGGTTATTTTTTTTTATTTCAAGTTCCGTTGAGCAGTATAATGAAAAATTTTCTCTCCAGAAAACTGAAAATCAGAATAACAAAAACAGAAGTGAGGATGAGGAGGACGTACTATTCAGGTATAGGGGGATGAGGAGGGGGGACACTACATATGGCAGCTAAGTTACATATCATATCCCACAATGTACGGGGTCTAAACACAGACACAAAAAGGAAAACAGCGATCACACAATACTTAAACTTGGGGGCCAAAATCATATTCCTCCAGGAGACACATTTCGTCCAACAACAAATCCCTAGACACTGGTCAAAACATTTTCAGCAACACTTTCATGCCACCGCTGATAGCAAAAAAAGGGGGGTATCTATCCTCATACACAACTCACTCCAATTCACTAAGGAAGAGATCATAAAGGACAAGGAGGGAAGGTATATTATAGTAAGGGGTAATTTACAGGGAGCACAGGTCACACTGTGCAACTTATACGCTCCTAACGAACAACAACATACCTTTTTTACAAATCTATCCCACATCCTGACCCAATGGTCGCAAACAAAAATTATTTTAGCAGGTGACTTTAATATAAACTTAAGTACAACTAGGAAGGACACTTCATCCAAAATTTCTAGCAAACAGTTAAGACTAAACTCTATCTCTAAATCCATTAGAGACACACTAGAGAGCCACAATATTTTGGATACATGGACAACACTATATGGCCAGACCTCGGACCATACATATTACTCACCTGCACACAAATTATACACTAAACTGGACTATATTTACATTAGCCAAATTCTGCTACCCAATCTAACATTTTCTAAAATTCACGCCTCAGTATGGTCTGACCATTCTATTATACAAATACAACTAGACGGCATAATAAATGTAAACAGACAGAGATCATGGACGTATGATCCAGTGCTCTTAAAACAGCCAAACATACAATCTACAATTCTCGGACACCTTAAAGAGTACTGGAGTATAAACACTATTTCTCTAAGCAGTCCGAGCATTATATGGGCAGCCCATAAGCCATTCATTAGAGGCATGTTGATCAAAGAAAAAGCAAAACACCTGAAAAAGATTAGAAGTACGGTAGACACCCTACAGCGAGACATTGAGGACTTAGAGAGAACACATAGATCCACCAAGACCCAAGCAATTTTAGAACAATTAACACAAAAAAGGAAAGACCTGAATAAAATCTTAAATGATAATTCCCTTAGAGCACTACATAAACTGAAAACATTTTGTTTTCTACACGCAAATAAACCTGACAGATATCTAGCCCACAAGCTGAGGGAAAGGACAAAAACTATGTCTATCCGACAAATACAAAAAACAGACGGGACAGTAACATCAAACCCACAAGAAATTACAGATTGCTTCGCACATTATTATGAGACGCTCTATAATGGGCATACAGCACAACATACCACCCAAACAGAACTTATCAAGTCCCAACTTTTAGAGAAAGCAGATATGCCCAAATTAGATAAAGAAGGGGTAGAGGCGTTGGAGGCAGAGATTACAATGCAGGAAATAAGTCTAGCAATAAAAGACCTCAAAAATGGCAAAGCGCCCGGACCAGACGGGTTTTCGGGAGAATACTACAAATTTTACAAAACAAATCTGTTACCACATATACATAAATTTTGTAATGATATTTTGGGGGGGGCCCAGATCCCACCAGACCTACTAAGAGCTAAGATAGTAGTAATCCCGAAACCAGGAAAAAACCCTAAACTACCCCAAAATTATAGGCCAATTTCGTTAATTAACCAAGATGTGAAAATTTTCACAAAAATCTTAGCGAATAGACTAAAGCTATATCTCCCCTCACTGATTCACCCCGACCAAGTCGGTTTCATTAAGGATAGGGAAGCCCCTGACAATGTACGACGTACTATAGCCCTGGTGGAGTATTTGGAGAAAACGGAAACGCCTTCTCTGCTCCTTTCACTGGACGCGGAGAAGGCGTTTGACAGGGTGGACTGGTTATACATGCTAGACATTCTAAAACATGTGGGATTCGGAGACAAATTCATTAAGGCAATAAAGAGTCTATATTCAGCACCTACAGCCACGATAAGAGCAGCAGGGTATCAATCAAGGCCCATTAATATATTAAATGGCACACGACAGGGATGTCCGTTGTCACCCCTTTTGTTTGCCCTTTGCGTGGAGCCTTTAGCAGCTTGCATTAGGACCAACACAGATATTAAGGGAATCCAACTAGAAAAGGGGGAACACAAATTAACTTTATTTGCGGACGATATTTTACTTACGCTCACAAAACCTTTGAGGTCCCTCCCTAATCTGTATCAATTAATAGATGAATTCTCCAGGGTCTCGGGGTTCAAAATTAACTCAGACAAATGTGAGGCTCTCCCATTGTCAATACCGACACATACACAAAAATTAATAGAAGCCAATTTCGACTTTAAATGGGCTAAAAACGCAATTAAATACCTGGGGGTACAAATTACATCCTCACCGGAAACCTTATACAAAGCAAATTATCCTCCTCTCTTTAAAACTATAAGAAACGATATAAGAAAGTGGCGGAAGGGCAGTTTTTCATGGTACGGTAGACTAGTGGCAGTAAAGATGAATGTGCTTCCTAGATTACTATATCTGTTTAGAGCTCTACCTATCAAAGTCCCGCAAAAGGATCTGGAAGATTTGCAGTCAGAAATAATTAGATTTATAAGAGGCAATAAAGCGGCCAGAATTGCTGCACACATACTCAAACAGCATAAACACTTAGGAGGCATAGGTGTGCCCAATTTGGTGGACTATTATCAGGCAGCCAGATTAGCACAGACTACATTAATAGTTAAGGGCTGCAGAGGTCTTACATGGCCTGGCATCGAAGCAGACATAGGAGGCTATAGTAACCCAATAGACATTATATGGAACCTCAATACGCAAACACAGAAGTCACAGCAAAAACTGAAGATCACAGAGGAAACTAAGCAGCTATGGCATCAATTGACTAAAACACTGAAACTCATTCCACAGCAATCCACGACAATACCACTTAGAGCACTGATACACATAGATTTTCAGAGACAAGTAGCCAAATGGGAGAATAAGGGACTCTACAGAGTAGCGGACGTCTTAGATAAAGGAAAAGTGATGACATATACACAGATAAAAGAAAAAATACACCCAGTCACTTTACCATGGTTTTTATATCTCCAGGTATCCAGTGCAATCAATAAATATAGGCAAGGCCACATACCCGCTACACTCACTACCCTAGAACAGCTTACAAAATCATCAGATAGGGGAAAAAAAGTAATATCGCGGCTATATTTAGCGCTGCAGGAAGCCAAAAACAAAACAAAACCGAAGTTACATTAGAACTGGGAAATAGACTTAGAAGCTCGGTACGAGAAAGAGGAATGGCGGAATATTTATGCTAGTATCAGTAAGGGATTAATAGGAGCAGACCTCATAGAGAACGCACTTAAGACTTCATATCGATGGTATCTCACACCTTTGAAATCGTCACATTACACTCCTCAGGATAGCAGATCATGTTACAGGGGATGTTCAGAGATTGGATCCTATATCCATATGTGGTGGGATTGTCCAAAAATAAAACCTACATGGCTTAAACTTGAAAACCTCCTCATAAAAATGTTAGGAGATACATTTAAGCTAACAGCATCACAGGCTTTACTACATGTTCCACAGGAATCGTTAAATTCGGCGGTTAATACACTGATCAACATTTTATGTACAGCCACAAGACTCTGTATAGCCAGGTACTGGAAGGTAGGAGCGCCTGGATGGTCAGAAGTAATAGATAAAATAGAAGGCATTTATGCAATGTCTGAGTCAGCAGCATGGATACAGAGCAAGATGGGGCACTTTCAGAATATTTGGGTACATTGGATAATGAATAAACATGGAGCTCGTAGGATCACTGATCTGGGTCAGGAGGGAACACAGAATGCTTAAGGGAATAAAAGCTTAGGGCCGTAATACTCCTCATCCATCAGAAAAACAGTTAGGGTGAGAGAATAACCAGTGGTAACAAATACCGAAATCAAAAAGGAAAAATGTAGATAATAAAGTAAGAGACATTATTGACTGCTCAACGGGAAGAATTAATGTTTTAATTTTGTTAAACATTTGGTTTGTTGTTAAAGTTAGAGGGGAGGGGGGGAGGGGAGGGGATAGTTATACAAAAATAAAGGATGTTTACACCGTAAAGCATAGATTGACCATTGTTAAACTCTAAAATGCTATTGTCATGATTGATATGTTGTGATACGTACCAATAAAAAATATTTCAACCTAAAAATAACATTTATCTGTTGGTATTTTAGCCTATGCAAATATATGCAAATTAGTCATTCCTTCTCCTGTGTCCATTTTGGTGGTGAGCTTGCAAACAATAGATGGCGCTGTTATGATGTTTTTGGGATAGTTCAACCAATAGATGGCACTGTGTCACACATTGTCCATGTATGTGTCTAGGGAACCATCACAGTGCCCCCCCTTGACCAACGGTCCGGCAGACCGGGCTAGATCCTGAACGGATCGGCTTCGGCCTGTCCGGGAAAGAACATGACCAAATGCAACATAACTCAAACAAAACCAGTAATTCTCAGAATCATATCTTTCTTGACGATCCAATCGCTAGCCCCACTGTCCTCCCAACCTGGCTCAAAAATGCTCCCAGGCCAAACATGGAGGCATCTGGGCCCACTCCATGTGCTGGCTGGCTGGCTTTAGTTTGTGCTAGGGTTTGAGTGGTGACTGGGTATGCCTCCTTAAGTATTGATCCAGTAGATGTTGCAAAGGCTGGTGTCAGCTGACCCAGGTCATTTCCTAACAACACTTCAACCGGCAGATCTTTCATGACCCCAGCCTCTATTGTATGGGTTCCAGCTCCCCAACCCAGATGCACCCAGGTGGTGGGTAACCGATGTATTGCTCCCCCTGCCACCCGGACAAGGACAGTGCGTCCGGTCCTCCGCTTTGACTGAGTTCGATTTGACTTTATTAGGGTTAGGGTAGCTCCAGTGTCCCTGAGCTGGTTGACTGTCTAATAGTACTAGCTGCCGGCAGTTATCCTGAGCAGCTGCTTGGATGGGGTCCACTTCATGGAGCACCCCCATACTTCTTGAGTCTCAAGGGGGTCTGCTCCTAAACCAATCAGTGGATGCTAGTTCCCTTCTGTAAACAAGCTCACTGGGGCAGATTTTCCGGTCACCAGGTGGACAGCATCCCGCACAGGTCCTAGTGGGGGCCGGGTCCATACCTGCCGGGGTTTACCTTGTGTGCAATTTCTCTGGATGTGTCCTATCTGCTTGCATCCATAGCACCGGGGCCTGGAACCGCTGTTCAGGGTTGCTGGGGTTCTGTTAGGGCGAATTGCAGTTTGTGGAAGGGGTGGTGCTGATAGAGGAGACATGGGCCGGGGTATCTCTCGGTGAACCGATTTCTCCTCCCGTCTGATGTCCTGGTATTCATCAGCCAGACGAGCAGCTTCATCCACAGTTAGTGGTCTCCTGTCTCGGTACCAGTCTCTAACCTCTGAAGATGTGTAATCATAAAATTGCTCCAGAAGTAGCAGCTGCAGTGCATGGTCCAGGGTAGTTGCCTGGCACCCCTGCATCCAGTTGTATGCGGCCCGGTGCATCCGGTAGGCCCATTCCACATAAGTGTCTTTTTCCGCAGATCTCTGAATGTTCTGCGGTAGGCTTCCGGAGTAATGGCATAACGGGCCGCATTCTTTTTTTTACCTGGCTGTAGTCCAGGCTATCATCATCAGGAACTGCCCGGTAAGCTTCAGCAGCTCTCCCTGTCAACTTACTGGCCAAAATTGTAACCCAGTCTGTGGAAACCAAACCTTGGTGGTGAGCTTGCAACCAATAGATGGCACTGTTATGATGTTTTTGGGATAGTTCAACCAATAGATGGCACTGTGTCACACATTGTCCATGTATGTGACTAGGGAACCATCAGAGTATAAATGTTATCTTTTATAAAAAAAAAAATTCTCCCCACACTTCTTGGTCCAGGTGGGAATGTCCCTCTTGTGTATTTTATTAGTGGCTCAGTTCCAACTCAATGTAAAATTGACAATAGTAGTCGTCATGTAATACTGCTGGTCTGAGCTCCCTTTTCTTTTTCCACTTGTCTTTTGGTTTTAAACTTTTTTAGCTCAGTGGGGGACCTATTCAACAGAGGGCCCTGGTTCAAAAGGTTTTTGGGCCCTCCTAAAGGTAACTCTGCAATTGTAATAATATATATGCTTCTCTGTGCTGTGAACACGCTGCACAGTATAACAATACGATACCAAGCATGTATTACATAGATTATAACCGTGTAGGCACACACCTATGTATAGTCTCGCTGCAATGGGCCCCCCAGCACTTGGGGCCTGGTGCCACTGCACTTGCTGCACCAATGGTAGTTCCGCCCCTGTATTAGCTGATCTTTGTGTGTATTTCTCAATACTTTAAATGTACAGTATTTGTTTTTTATTTAAAACATAAAACACACTTTTTGTTTCTGATCAGTTAAAGGGACATGAAAGTCAAAATTAGACTTCTATTGTCAAATTTGCTTTGTTCTGTTGTTGAAAGTCATACCTAGGTAGGCCAAGGAGCAACCATGCACTATTGGGAGCTGGCTGGTGATTAGTGGCTAATAAGGATGTGCAGAATGTTGGCATTAATTTCACTAATGATCTCAGTCTGTGTGTGACTTGGCTAATTTCAGCACTGGATTTATGTACTAATGCCAAAGTTTACACATTCCTAGTGGCTACACACATATGCCTTTTGTGATTGACTGTATTGCAGCTCGGGAGAGGACATAAACTGTGTGTTTAGCCATTGTGCTCTGGTTAGACATTGTTATATGCATAAGAGCATTTTCTTTTTGCACATGATGAATTTACTATTTGTTGCAACATTTTAGCAAAAAGCATTGTCAGCGTGATGGCTTGCTGTGGGCTTTTTGTCATACTGTACCTAGAATTATAGAGCAATGTCATAGACTGGTCCTATATTAGTGCAGGCCTTGACAAGGTATTTTTTCTTTGGAACACATTTTTTCTTAATGTTCCACAATCCACATATATCTATTTACTATACAATTTCATGGACAAAAAAAATATTTAGACAAATCTATTGCCACAATTTTTTTTATTTCATTTAATTTTGTTCAGAATTTAACAAAAATCCATTGGTCTGATATTTCCTATGAAAGTGGCTTTAACTTAAAGTAGTAGCTTTAAATACTGCTACAAGCCAGCAGCAGCAGTACAAAAGACTGGATTTTTAAAAAACTTTTTATTGGGGTCAGAACTGGCAAAGGACAAAAAATTATACCAGAATCAATCAGCTAACAAGAACATTGCTAAATCCCAATTGAATATTGTTAATTTTAACTTTAAAAGCCTTTCCCGCCTACCAGTGTAAGTTTTAACTTTTTTACACCTTTTCCCATCTGTAAAAAATGCTTTATTACCTGTAGAAAAGACTTTGCTGCCCTTACAGTAGCGGTTTTAACCACACACACAAATCAACAGATATGTATATTGCTTTAGGTTTGACATATTGTCCTATTTGGATATGCTTTTTTTGTGTAATCCTTTTATCTGAATAGATGATCTATAACCAATGCCTATTTAAATGAGCGTCCTACAATAAGGAACATTTTCTTCCACTGAGCTAATCTCCCCCTCTGCATCAAGAGGCTGCAGACAAAATTTTACTGCCTGACCACAGTCAGTCTTTATCCAAGAACTGTGTTTGATTCCATTGTACAGACATAAGCAATGCAATGGAAATAAAATATTGTTCAGGTCATTTTTATATATATATATTTTGAGTACTTACATAGAGGAAAATGTTCTTCATAAGCCTATGGTATTTACAGTTTAAAGCCATTGGTAATCACACCTACTGCAATTTTCTCATATAACATGACTAATAATTTAAAAAAAAACATTGATCAAATTGACAAATATTTATCCTTTAGCCAAAAGACTGAGCAGAAGTTTGTGGTTTTAACCAACATATGGCACTAGAGATTTCTATGTGTACAAAAAACAGGGAGCCTCACATTACATTACCATGTCATTTCTCAGAAGAGTAGTCATGCTGGCCAGACATTTTGCAATTATCTGCGTGAATTGTGTGTTCTTTTTATATTATTTCTGTTAAGTTACAAGCTTTGTATATACTCCCATTACAGTAAGTATCTAAAAACATGATTGCCTATAAATGAAATACAAACGCGTTATTGTAAACTTATAAAAACATGTTTGAGGTTAGTTTTAGGGAAAAAATATATATGACCAGCCTTTGTAAAAAGATGAACACTCTTCTATCTTGCGTTTCATGTCTTGGTAACTTGGATTTTAAATATTTGAGCTATATATAGGTGTCAGCTCTTTATCTGTCTTGGACCAAGTGCTTAAATAGTTTCTTTCATGATTCAAATAGAATATGATTTTAAACAACTTTCCAGTTTCCTTTTTTTTTATCATCAAATTAGCATAATTCTCTTGGTATCCTTTGTTGATGGAGCAGCAAATGCACTACTGGGAGCTAGCTGAACCCAGGTGAGCCAATGATAACTGACATATAATTGTAACCACCAATCAGCATCTAGCTCCCAGTAGTGCTTTGCTGCTTCTGAGCAAAGTATACCAAGAGAACAAAACAATTTTGATAATAGAAGTAAGTCGGAAAGTAGTTTAAAATTGCTTGCTCTATCCGAATTGTGAAAGAATAATTTTGGGTTTTATGTCCCTTTTAATGTTTTTGTTACAGCTATTGAGTCTCACAATAAGTTAATGTGACACACTATTTGGAGTGTCTGCTACAGTTAACACTATAAAAGAGATTCTGAAATCAGATTGTGCAGTTATCCCTGTGTCTCAAATCGTCAAAAATCATCAAGTCCATATTACACCAGTTAAAGGGATATTAAATGCACAATGTAGTTCAACATTGGCTATTTAATTATGCATGGTGAAAAAATCATTGCACTGTTTTTAAACTGAAACTGCTTTTACTACATTTTAAACTGAAAGGTGTAGCTTTTCAGCTTCCCCAGATTGGTTGGAGTGCATTTTGGACTATTCAGAACTCTGACATCCCCTACATGCGCCACAATCATTTATTTGTCAGGTAGGTGCTTATTAACATCTGTCCCCGATTGGCTGCAACAAGATAAAAAGCATTTCAATCAGATATGTAAAAATGAAGTTATAGCTTTTTGAAATTACCCAAAACGATCTGGCTGCCCATTTAGCCGATCCTGCAGTGGGAGCGTAATCTAGGCTCACAGTTTGTCCCTTGGGAAGAGCTAAAAATGCCCCTAGTAACTCCCATTAATGCTTGTTCACAGTCTATTCTCAGGCAAGCGATTCTCGACGTGAATTAAAACTGTGCATGCGCTATACCTGCACTAGAATGTAATGACAAACACTGTATCGCTGTCAGTTTACTATAGCGAAGTCCAAACAGGAACCAGCACTATAACCAGAGGAACTGACACATCCGTGGGCCACTGCCAAGCCCACCATCAAATCATAGAAACAGCACAGAGGTGTCAGGTTAAAAATCCCTTTATTTTAGAACATGGGGATCAAAGAGAACACGTCGTTTCGGGGCGGTCCCCTTAGTCATGTGATGAGTTTACTATAGCGAGTCAGTGTTTTTATTTAACAATCCCTGTCAATCAAGTAACGCGCGCCCTTGACACTCAAGTTGCTGCGCGATCGATTCATAGGGGATAGGTTATGCAGATCTAGCATAAAAAAATTAAATAATTTACATTACCGGCATTGGGCGGCCAGAGTTCAGAACATGGAAGTAAGTTTAGAGAAGTTTCTAATAACAATCTACATTGTTTGGAAAGGTAAAATGCAGCTAAATCGTTATATTTACATGTGGCAGTTAAATTTATTTTAAGAAAAAAGCTTTACTGTCCCTTTTAAGGGATGTGTCCAAGAACTGCCAAACAATGTAAATTTAGCTTTCAAAATTAATTCTTTAAAGGTTTTTAAAACATTTATTTAGTATGTAAATATTTTGCAAAGCAGCAATTACTGATACATAGTTTTAAAAAATATACTTTAGTGTCAATTTTGAAATGCAGTGCACAGTGTAATGCTTAAAGGGACATTAAACCTACAATTTTTCTTTCATAATTCAAGTAGAGAATACAATTTTAAACAAATTTCCAATTTAGTTCTATTATCTAATTTACTTCATTCTTTAGATATTCTTTGCTTAAGAAATAGCAATGCATATGGGTGAGCCAATCACACAAGTCATCTATGTGCAGCCACCAATCAGCAGCTACTAAGCCTATCTAGATATGCTTTTCAGCAAAAGATATGTGAATGAAGCAAAATAGCTAATAGAAGTAAATTAGAAAGTTGTTTAAAATTGCATGCTCTTTCTAAATCATTAAAGAAAAAATTGAGTTTCATGGCCCTTTAAGAATGGATTTAGTTTATAGCACACTAAGCACAAGCATTACGTTCAATATTTTTATTTGAAAGCTCTTAAAAGAAAAAATGAGTAACAAAGCACATGTAAAGTATGGATTTTTTTAATTTGCGCTCATCTTTGATTATAGTTTTAACCTATTCTCCATTGTTCTGGATTATGTTTACAATGTGAATGAGGCCTCAATGTTAGCTTTTTTTAGATTATTGAATCATCGCTTGAAAGGTAATCTAATTTTTAAAAAGGTGTTCGTCAGGAAGGGGAGGGGGATAACAGAAATGGTTGTATTAAAATAAAAAAATCAAAGTGTATCCAATAGCTCATAATAAAGGCCTAGAGACAAATTGCTTAATGGGACAGTGTACCCTATCCTTCACCTTTGATTTTCTCCTAATTATCCATTTTGCCTGCTGGAGTATATTCTGCCTGTTGTATCCCTCACTACATATACTAAAAGTTTATATGCTTAAGTATTGGCTATAGAAAAGCTGTGTAAACATAGCCAGCAGAATAAATTAGACTCCCTATGAGGGATAATAGAGATAAGTTATAAAATGTTAATTTTCAGTTGTTCTCTCTAAGTATCAGGCTTTGGCATACAGACAGCCATACTATAAAGAAGCATGAGTGTGTACATAAAGTTATTACATTGAATAGATATGATTTCCGTACAAGTAAAGCCCATTTTAATTGATTGTGCTCTCAAATATTAAAACCAGCTGTTTCATATAAAAAATAAACACAAAGAAGCAATTTCTCATACATTTTATGCTCTGCAGCTGGTATAAGTAATTAGAAATACATAAAGAAAAAACTTTTTTACAGTACACTGTCCCTTTAATAGAAGAAAAGCTCTTTTCAAATAAGGTTACTTTTAAGTGCCATATATGCAGGGGTTCATTATTACCACACCCACTCAAATAATCATGTATTTGTCAGACTAGGGCGGAAAATGTCTTAAATTGTAAGATGATAAAACCCTAGAAATATTCACATTGTTTAGCTTACACTTTAAAAAGCTATGGCATGCTCTGCAGCTGGTATAACAAGTCAATAGAGACGTAATAAGGGGAATGAATTTTACAGTACACTATCTCTTTAACTATTTTGTGTTCCTAGTACTATCTATGGGGACTTATCTATTTAACATTAATATTTTTTTAGGAAGAGCCAGGGCTATTTAATGTGTTATAAAATTGTATTAGTATTTTTTAGAAAACATCAAAAGGTGTTGTTTAAAAACGTATATTATTGTAGAAATATATATATATATATATATATATATATATATATATATATATATATGTGTGTGTGTGTGTAGAAATATGTATATATATTATTATTATTATTATTATTATTTTTTGCAATTACCTCATTTGATAAAGGGTATAGAGTAATGTTTTGGTTTTGTAATGAAACGTACTTAAAATTAAATATCAATTCAAGATGAACTCCTTAATACCTACTCACTTTATGCATGAACTGTAGCATCTTGAGTAATAAAAATATAATTCTTCTGTATGATTTTTTTAAGTGATGTGCATTCGATCAATTCGGTTGCAAACAAATAGGGAAGATGGCGGCCACAATCGGCATTCGGCTCTTTTCAGAGACTGATTTCTTCTTGTGAATGAGCAAGAAGGTATTCCGCTTTTGAAAAAAACCTGAATGCTGCTGGCAACCGGCATCTTCCCCATTCGTTTGTGGACTAATCGACTGAATGCACATCCCTTATTTTTAGTTTTTATTTCTTTTAAAAACACTATATATATAATATATATATGTGTGTGTGTGTGCACTATTATAAAGACCAAATATATGTTGTATTAATATATATATATATATATATACACACACACACACATACATACATACATACATACATACATACATACATACATCTATAATATATCTTTATATATATATAAATACGTATGTATGTGTGTATGTATTTATATATATATATATATATATATATATATATCTTTATAAATGTGTCTAGGGATTAATACACATACACAAATATTTATATTAAATATATATATAATATTTATATATATACACACACACATACGTATATATATATGTGCAGTATGATAAAGACCAAATATATGTTCAAAACTAAAATAAAGCATTAGTAATACATTTACATAATAAAGAGATCTACAAATCTTGGCAATAGTGGCTTACAAACAAAAATGCTAAGTATATATTTTAAATATACCTTTATACCACTGGTTCCTATGATGTTAAAGCCTAATTTTTACCTTGTGTTATGAACACAAGCCACGTGTTTTGCCGTTATGAAATTCTGACATCTGAAAGTCTAAGAATCAAATGAAGAGATATCTAAAACTAAAATGAACTTAATTCAGAATAGTAGAAAACCTAAATAAAAAGGCTTCACATACACATTTTTAGATATGTAGATTTTAAATTAAATAACTTGTTAAAATTGGGTTTTTGTAATTTGGGAAAGTGAATTTGAAGAGAGGACAAATACTATAGTAGGTTGTTTGTAGCTTTGCATCTATTTGACAATTACATCTCAGGAAAATGTAAAATATATTTCTGTTGTTTTCCCAAGACATTCAAGAAGCAAGTCCCATTCAGGAACAAATAAAAATACATTTATATTTGTTTAATTAATAGTAATTGGGTGAGCAAATCCATTATTTATGGGACCAAGAGAAAATAAGCACTGCTTGTAATTATTCAGGCTTTTAAAGCCATATTTAGTATTGTCAGTAAAAATACTACAATTTATTTTGTAATTATAAATGTACAATATTATGTGATCTACTGTGTATACTTAGTAAAGAAAAAAATTATTTAAGAGCAATTAATTTGTATATATGTTATGCACATCATTTATAAAAAAAAATATCTGTGAAATGGTAGCAGTAATGGTACATTATAATAAAATAGGGTATTTAGACAGTTATGACTTTAGGTTTTCTTGTAAAATTGCAAAACCTAAAATAACTAACTGCAAGGATATAACTGTATTTTGATAATAACTAATACACGTTGTTACGTTTAATATTGTAGTAATTATTAAATAATAATTATACATTCTTACATACATTAGTGCTAAAAATTAAACAGAAAATATTCAAGTTTAAATTTATATTAAACCAAATAAAATCAAATATTTCTATTTTTGTTCTTTATTTTCAAGATGAATCATTCAGAAATTGAAACTTTTGCAAGGGATTTTTGTATTGCAAAGCAGATCTTTCCGCACTGTAAATTTGAGGAACTAATCAAAGTGATCTCCTCTTTACTTCTCTGAAACCACGTGTTGAGAAAAAAAATTAAATAAAAAAATAGTTCCTGCTGTGTAACACGGAAGAGGCTTGTTTTAAAAAGAAGCTGGCAATTTAAACTAATAGAAGGGCTTTTCTTTCTTCTGAAGTTGAAAGAGACAAATACATTATATTAATATTATTAATGGTCAATTTTAAATTTATAAAATGTTGGGGAGGAGTCTTCAAGTCTTACACAATTTCAGTATAGATCTGTATATATATATATATATATATATATATATATATATATATTTATTTTCTGTTATGCCTGTATGGATAAAATATGTATATATTAAAATATATATATAACCACAACCTAACCTGTGAATTCAAATGTAAAAGAATAATGGGAACTAAAAGTACATTTTCATTTGAAGTGAATGTTTTATGTTTAGTTATATATTTATTTATTTTGCAATTTTACATGGTTGTTATTTCTGTTGCGTACTTTTAAGAAAGGAGCCTCAAACCCTCACATTTTAAAAATTGGTTAGTTAACTTATTTTCATAACATTATTGAAAACTGCATTAATAGATTACAAAAACTATTTACATTATTATTGTTACGATATACTGTAGGTAATACAAGTTTAATCAAATATTTTCTATATGTAATGCAAAAAATACTTACCTAGTGATTCTTCTTTCTGGAAAGGTTAGGTAAACTGTATTATTTCTAATTTGGTAAACTTTTATGCTTTAAGTCCATTCATGTCTAGTTTATAAA